>NC_090265.1:1528006061-1528146061 GCF_040414725.1 Anabrus simplex
TGAACAGTACGTGAGGTAGGCATGTGTTTTCACCTTAAGAACGCTTTAAAATTGTAGGTATAGCCTACTCTACTTCCATAAAGAAAGTAATAACCCACGATTCACAACAGGAGATTAGTGACCCTTTCGCTTTAGGTGCGAAGTTCGAGTCCCAGAGCCGACTGTCGCTAGTGTGATGGTGATTTTCAAGGGATTGTTATTATTAACAATTGGGAAATATCACAGTGTAATGCTTGCTTACAATAGCTTAGCAAGGAAATGGTAGAAAAATAGGCTTTGCACAACAACAACAACAGAAATAATTATACATTTATGAGTCATTATTCAATGCTTCTATTCAATATACAATTCAAACCTCCGTGAGGGGGGTGAAATATTCAGGTCAAATGTTCAAAATTCGTACATTTTTCGACCCTTATTTGTGGGCCATCTTCAATGAATTTTAGCTTAAAAGTACAAGTGTTTCACTTAACATTGTACATAACGAAAAGTTTTGTACAAAATATAAAGAGTTCTTAGCTAGTGATATATTACGTATTTAAGCTCAAGCTGGTGTAAAAGTTCATACACATTCTATGTGTTAGGATAAGTAGTAATTAAACATTAAAATCTTTTAACTGATCTGTAGACTCACTTCTTCACAGTTTGTTTTTAAATGAAGACTTTATAAGACAACAAGGAAATGTGCCCGTGCTTCGCTACAGTATTCTACATTGTATACGGATTTATACGTAAATTACTGTACACGTGGTGATTGAGATTTTAATAAATTGCATGTCTGTTAGCACTATCGAAGAAATGCCACGGTAGGTCCCCACCCGGTCTTTCCCGTGTAGGCTGCGAGTTGTGGAGTTGTGATGTTAACGGCAGGCTCACTTGCTGACTTCCATTCATAATCGCGTTAGAAAATTTCATTATAATGGCAGTTTTCGTTACTAAGGCAAGCCCCCTTTCCTACTTCCAGACTCATTCCCGTTGAGGAACTTTCGTTATAATGGCAGGCACCTTCCCCACCTCCAGTCAAAATTGAGTTATGCTGTTATTATTGTAATGACAGGCCAGTTTGTCTAATGCCAGTTAGCTTAATGCCAGTCATACTCGAGCTGATGAGTTTCGATTATAATAGCAGGCCACTTTGCCTAACGCCAGTCACATCATAAATAGGTAAATTTATTTATAATGGCGGGCAACCTTGTCTAATGCCAGACAAAATCGGGTAGGGGAGTCTTGAACAAAATTGTATGCTCCATTGCCTTCTGCTAGGCAAAGCGAGAAGGGAATTATTCATCAAAATAGTAGGCCTTCCTAACTAATACCAATTACACAGGAGTTGGAGAAGGACACCATTCCTACTGCCAGTCAAAGTAGACGTGGGGAGAATTGATTACAGCAGGAGATGCCCGACTCCTGATAGTCACTATCAATTGTAAAGCATTAATAATAATGAAAGGCACACCGTTTCTAGATCGCCAAAAATCGACTTCAATGAATACAGATCCATATACGAAGGTATATGCACATTTATAATATACCAGACATTAATTTACAGATTAACTGCTGCTTAACGGTGCGTCATATCAACCATCAGACCCCCTTTTATCGTTCCATATGTTTGGTCCTAGATCATTCTCTCGTATCACCCATATAATTATATGGGTTAGATTGAGTTCGGAAATTAGAATAGGGTGAAATTTTGGCACATGCTTAACAACTTACCTTATTTTTTGCATACTTTTTTGCTATTTGCTTTACGTCACACCGACACAGATAGGTCTTATGCCAACGATGGGACAGGAAAGAGCTAGGAGTGGGAAGGAAGTGACTGTTGCCTTAAGTAAGGTACAGCCCAGCATTTGCCTGGTGTGAAAATGGGAAACAACGGAAAACTATCTTCAGGGCTGTCGACAGTCGGGCTCGAGCCCACTATCTCCCGGACGCAAGCTCACAGCTGCGCGCCCCTAACCGCACGGCCAACTCGCCAGGGTGTTTTTGCATACTTATGTATAAGCTAGGGTCATGAAATTTGGTTCACATATGGCCATCGGTTGTGTCAATTAGCGTACCAAATTTTATGACTCTATCCTTCCTATAAGTGCGTCAAACAAAAGTATATACGTGTAAAAAAATTCACAAAATTTACGAACTATCGAGAAATACAGCCAAGATTAACGTATAAGGGAGAGAGATACGACAAAAATAATTGTTTCGGGTTAAAGGCTAAAAGCTATAATTTCGCCAGTTTTCACTTTCAGTTAGTTCGTCTGGCAGATTGTGCTGCCGTATTAATTTGGGGTTAGGGGAGTAAAAATGAGGAAATTTCTGAAAGTTTCTAAGGACACAAAACCTATAGGTTGTCACTTTGAATAAATTATACGACTGCGTTCTTATGTTGAGAACAAAATTTGAAGCCCCCCCATCAGAGAATTTTGTGAATTTGCTATTTTTCTAGGAATTTTGAGGACATCAGCTTTTCTGGTAAGAAGTTGTAAGTTTCTGAGATGTCTGGAAGTGCATCATTAATTCACGTTTGTTTTCATTTTTATATCTTTATATACAGATCGCTCCAGATCCAACTTACTTTTATATACACTGGTGTCCGAAAGTTAAGCATAGTCACTAAACGATGCCATACCGCCTGATAGGAATGTCAGACGGATCGCTGAACAAACGGAAGCTGAATCACACACCATATGTCACGCAACTTGTCGAATAAAACAGTGTCAGAAAGGTTCTGATAACCAAGATACACATTTAACAATAATTAACAAAACTTGACAATGACTTCCACAACAAAATATGCTGTTAATAAAGTGTATGGTTACCCCTAACGGCCACACACGCTTCGCAGCGACGTGGCATGCTCTCTATCAGATGGTCCAAGAGCTCTTGGGGCAGTCGATCCAATTCCTCCGAAAGGGCAATGCGAAGGTCTTGGAGGGTCCTTGGTGTAGGCATGTTCTATAGGGTTCAGATCCGCAGACCTCGCTGGCCAGTCCAAGCGATGAATGTCTTCCCCGGCCAGATATTCATCCACCAGAGCAGCGCGGTGCGGTCGGGCATTATCGTCCATTAAGAGGACGTCTGGACCAACCGCACCTCCGAAGAGTCGAACATGTGGTCTCAGTACCTCATCCCTGTTTCTCCGAGCGTTAACAGTGTTCCCCGGACCACCCATGAAGATGTGCAGGTCCGTACGGCCATTCAACATGATGCCGCTCCACACCATGACGCCACCACCACCATACTGGTCCCGTTCCACGATAGTCCTGTGGTTGTATCGGCTACTCGGTTCTCTTCAGATTAATGTGCAACGGGAATCGTTCTGCAAACTGAAGCGGGATTCATCTGTGAAGAGCACATGCCTCCATTCATTTATGGTCCAGTTTCGATGTTGATGGCTGGAGTGAGCGGGACGCACACAGCTGGACGTCGGGCAAACAGCCCTGCTGTTCTAAACCTCCGGTACACAGTTTGCCGGGAAACGGCATCAGAAACTCCTGAGACGGCTTCAAGCTCTGCCGACAATTGTCTTGCAGGAGCACTCCGATTTCGTCGGGCGGTTAAGGCTAGATATCGGTCCTGCTGTGTGGTGGTTACCCTAGGTCGACCTGGTACTGGCCTACGACTAACATCTCCCGTACCGGGCGAGTTGGCCGTGCGTGTAGAGGCGCGCGGCTGTGAGCTTGCATCCGGGAGATAGTAGGTTCGAATCCCACTATCGGCAGCCCTGAAAATGGTTTTCCGTGGTTTCCCATTTTCGCACCAGGCAAATGCTGGGGCTGTACCTTAATTAAGGCCACGGCCGCTTCCTTCCAACTCCTAGGCCTTTCCTATTCCATCGTCGCCATAAGACCTATCTGTGTCGGTGCGACGTAAAGCCCCTAGCAAATAAAAAAAAAAAAAAACCATCTCCCGTGTCTCGAAATCATCTCCAAAGCCTGGAAATAACACTTTGTGGCACATTCAAGGAATTTCGAGAATTTGCGATTTTCCTAGGGGTCCTGAGGTCATCAGCTTTTCTGGTACCAAGTTTTTTTTTTTTTTTTGTTACTTGCTTTACGTCGCACCGACACAGATAGGTCTTATGGCGACGATGGGACAGGAAAGGCCTAGGAGTGGGAAGGAAGCGGCCGTGGCCTTAATTTAGGTACAGCCCCAGCATTTGCCTGGTGTGAAAATGGGAAACCACGGAAACCCATTTTCAGGGCTGCCGACAGTGGGGTTCGAACCTACTATCTCCCGAATACTGGATACAGGCCGCACTTAAGCGACTGCAGCTATCGAGCTCGGTGGTACCAAGTTGTAAGTTTCTGAGATGCCAGGAAGTGTCTCATTAATTCATTCTATTTTAATGTTTATACCTTTATATATAGATTGCTCCAGACCGACTTGCTTTCATGTATATAGATTACGACAAATAAGGGTCGAAACATGTATGAGTTTTAAACATTTGACCCCCTCACGGAGGTTTGAATTGTGTATTGAAGAGGAGGATTGAAGACATACTCAAAATGGTATAATTCAGTGTCAATGAGGATATGAATCTAATATTATGTAAAGGAATATTTACATGAAAATAGAATATTACAAGTATTTATATTGAAACGAGACGTTATATGTTATAGAAAGAAGGGGGTTAAAATAAAGAAATGAAAATGAGAAACAAAATATTCAAAAACATATCCCGTGCTTGAACCCCTCTCCTTCACACACACACACACTGACTACCGTACCAATGTCTCCAGTAGAGCCAAAGACTTCTAATGACAGTGAGAGATCATACGCCACTCTTTACTTCTTGTAGGGTGACCAGTTTCCTTTCACCTTCCCCTCAAACTTACGTACTTACTCGCTGTACTTGCCAACAGAACGTGGCATTCTACTCCATTACAGACCACGTTCAATGTTCTATTTTATAGATCTCTCCTTGTTCGTCATTTCAACACAGTAATGTAACTGGCCTTCATTTCAGGATCCAAATAATTACAGTTATACTTCCACAACGTCACACAAATGACAGAAGTTATCAAACAATGTCTCTTTCACAAATACCCCAAGATTCAAGCTCCCGGTGTTCTTTGTGTGTTCAATTCGAATAAAGAGCCAAATTATATAATCAGACAAACCCTATGGGACTACAGTCATGACAGGCCTTGCCCTACCAAGCGAACGCTGGTCAGCCCGAAGGCCTGCAGATTACGATGTGACGCGTGGTCAATGCAACGAATCCTCTCGGCCGTTGTTCTTGGTCAGTATTTACAATATAAAACTGTAATATAACAGCATGGCTAATAACACAAGAGCCCGTCACGGGCCTTAACTGCCAATCGTCTACTATCCATCCGTATGGCCTGCATTTTTTAGAGTGCCACGTGTTCAGAGTGACGATATATTAATCCACATTGCTTGGCTTTCTTGACCGGGCCACTGTTTCCCATATCGCGCAGTTTTTCAGACTGAGTGAGCCCTGTTTCAGCCCTCTGTTCAAAAGGTGATATTTCCACTTCCAGGAAATAAATCAGTATTTCGTCCACACGCATTACAGTAGTTGGATATTATCGATTACCATGAGCAGTCCCGACCAGAAAGATGTAATTACTTAAACGTTGTACCAAACCTCATCATTCCATATGACTTTTATTTTACATTTCTTGTGCTTTTCTCACAAATTTCGTTAGGTGGACATGACGCCTTTTGAACAGACACTACTCCATTAAAGTCCCTAGATCGAATCTTACGGGCATGCTATCCCTACACCACGTCACTGGCAACACACGTTTTTTTTAAAATGAAAATGCTATTTGTTCGGGGCGTCGACCTACAAAGATCTTTTGCCCCTACAAGCACCATATGTTATGAACCTGAGTGTCTTTGCATATTGCGGAAGTGTAAAGTGTTGAATGTGAGAAAAGGAACGTTAAGGACGACACAAACACCCAGTCCCCAGGGCAGGAATATTAATCATTTACAATTATAAACCCCTGACCCGGTCGGGTCCGTCGGGTGACTAAGACGTTAAAATAATAAGGCGAAGAGATTGAGATCTATGGGAGCTACCAGAACGAAAAGACGCATAGAAGAAGAAATATAAAGATCCAGTTCAGTGCGGTGTTAATGACAGAGGGTATATGAGTGAAGGGAAAGAAAGAAAGTCGGGATGTGGAAAGGAGACACAAAACTTCGAGGTCAAATTGAAACAGGGATAGAATGATACCATCAAAATCAACACTGTAGGAGAAACAAAATCTAAAAGAAACAAAACTTGTTAGTTGAGGTGACTGTTAAAGTCGTGATTGTAGCCACGGAACCTCTTGTCTTACGTGGAATCCGAACCAGGCTTTGAAACTAATTTGTTTTATAATTTATTTATTGCTGGTCTTATGAATGTTATACACATTCAGGCCTATATTCCACGAATCCTGCCATTAACCATTCCAGATTATCTGCGAGATGTACAGTATACAGTATGTTATTTATGAATCGTTCAATGAATGTTTTCATTCTATTGCTGCGGATACCCAGAAGCCGAGAGCAGGATATGTTTCCATTGAAAGAAATCGATTTTTTAAATTTTTTATATCCTATGCAGGCTGCTACTGATATAAAGTATTCTGTTACAAGAGATGATTATTCGTACACTATATTTAACAACAGTAGTTTAACACTGGCGCATAGGCAAATTTTAGTATTCGAGTCAGTGAGTGATAACTAGGGCCCGGACTTTTTAAAAAATGCATATGCGCATATGCAAATGCATATTTTGAACATTAGAGCATATACAGACATATTTTTCTCTTATGTGTGATGGATTATCTAAGATTTCTGAACGAAATGAAAAATTTAATGAAATCTGTATGTTGCACATCACTTGGTAACATGAGAAACTTTTCCTGATCAAGGAAAGTGCTTTCAGTGTCGCAATACAAGTAGGTAGATGGATAATGACGTTTTCCACAACTGCAATTTCCTTCTTTCTTACATTCCTTCCTCCTCCTCCTTACAGTTGCCTGCCAAGGTTTGCTTAAACAAGTGCGTTCATCTGTTAACTTGCTCTTCGTCCATTGCAATGTTTTACCAGATTAAACTGCAAAAATGCCTAAAGTCTTTGCCAGAAGGATGTTCCGAGCAGTCAGAGCCGGTGTACAAGTATTGCCCGGTTACGTCCGTCGACGTACAACGATAATTTTCAGCGTATAAATTACTTATGTCCGACAACAGAATGTCATTGACTTCTGAAAACATTGAAAAACTGTTGAAGCCTACTGCCATGTATCATTTTATAAGGAGTGAAACTTGTTTATCAATTTAACACTGAGTTAAAATTAAATAATTTGTTTGGTAATTGCAATATGTTTTATATTTAGCGCATATTTTCGTACATATATTCAACATTTTAGTGCATATATGCATGCTTATTTTCTGAGTTTTTAGTGCATATGAATCCGAGCCCTAGTGATAACCAAGGCCAAGCTTTCGATGTAATTAAAATGTTTAAAAAGTGATCTCTAAAATAACGGCAATAAGTCCCACTCGTTGGTTGAATGGTCAGCGAACTGCTCTTTGGTTCAAGGAGTCCTGGGTTCGAAATTTGAAAAGTGGTACGAGGGCTGGAACGGAGTCCACTCAGCCTCGGGAGGTCAACTGAGTATAGGTGGGTTCGATTCCTACCTCAGCCATCCTGGAAGTGGTTTTGCATGGTTTCCCACTTCTCCTCCAGGCAAATGCCGGGATGGTACCTAACTTACGGCTATGGACACTTCCTTCCCTCTTCCTTATCTATCCCTTCCAATCTTCCCATCCCCCCGCAAGGCCCCTGTTCAGCATAGCAGGTGAGGCCACCTGGGCGAGGCACTGGTCATCCTCCCCAGTTATATCCCCCGACCCGGAGTCTGAAGCTCCAGGACACTGCCCTTGAGGCGGTAGAGGTGTGATCCCTCGCTGAGTCCGAGGGAAATACCAACCCTGGTGGGTAAGCAGATTAATAATAATAAGAAGAAGAAGAAGAAGATATAAATATTACATGAATGTTACAATCAATTTGCTAATTGAGTTGGTATAACCTATATTTATGTTGTTGACGTAATGTTAACAAACAAAATTTCAGCCCATTTTTTATTACTGCAAATTCAGTTTTTATTTCAAAAAATTATTTTCTGTTATGTGGTCCGTTAAGTCGGGAACATCTGAAGAACAAAAGAGAAAAACGTAAATTTTGTCAGTAGATAATCTAATGAATTATTGGATTAGAGCATATACGAAAAATGCGCACTTCAAATGTGATATACTGTACAGTCTTATCTCATTCCCCCTTACAATAATGCCACTTTCACTTCACAACATTTTCAGTAAAGAATTTCACCATCGGTAGAAAGAATATTCTCCCCGAATTCCGAAATTATTTATTTGAAATGAGCAGCCCTACTTGGCTTTAATTTCGGCATTTTTAATATGTACTTTGCAAACTAAAAACGGAATCGATAACAAAGGTTAACTCCACAAATGTATACAGGATTTCTCTTATCAACCCAGACCGAGTACGTGACTGGCATCAAAAGATTGCTAAGACTTTAAAATAATAAGGCGAACAGACTGAGATCTATGGGAGCTAAATCTACCAGAACAGAAATACGCACGGAACTTACGTCGCGTGCGACCGCCCTGTTTTAAGCGTGTATACAATCTTATATGAAATCTGACCTTATAAATGATGCTGGAAGTATCATCCTTCATAATGAGGGACTTCAAAAACACCATTAGGATTTTTTGCACACCAATAGCGAGAGTTATAACTGTTCACACGACAATTAAGATGAAACAGGCCTCATCCGAAAAGAACACAATCTGTGGGTCGGATAAACGATCATTCAGTGATGCAAGATACCACTCAAAATATCTCACTCTTGTAGGTGGATGAGCAGGTTTTAAACAATGTCCCCTTGTAAACCAGTAGAGTTTGATGTGGAACAGCTTTGTAGCTCACCGGGCGAGTTGGCCGTGCAATTAGGGGCTGTGAGGTTGCGTCCGGGAGATAGTGGGTTCCAATCCCAATCCCACTGTCGGTAGCCCTGAAGATGGTTTTCCATGGTTTCGCATTTTCACATCAGGCAAGTGCTAGGGCTGTACCTTAATTAAGGTCACGGCCGCTTCCATCCAACTCCTAGGCCTTTCCTATCACATCGCCGCCATAAGACCTATCTGTGTCGGCGCGACGTAAAGCCACTAGCAAAATAAATAGCTTTGTAGCTCTGTGTTCAGAAGAAACCGAAGCCCCTACTTGTGAGAGATTTATTCGGTGACCATTAAAGATTTGCACCAATGTCATCCAGCTCTGTTAAAACTGGTCCTGAGCTCGATAGCTGCAGTCGCTTAAATGCGGCCAGTATCCAGTAATCGGGAGATAGTGGGTTCGAGCCCCACTGTCGGCAGCCCGGAAGATGGTTTTCCGTGGTTTCCCATTTTCACACCAGGCAAATGCCGGGGCTGTACCTTAATTAAGGCCACGGCCGCTTCCTTCCAATTCCTAGGCCTTCCCTATCCCATCGTCGCCATAAGACATATCTGTGTCGGTGCGACGTAAAGCAAAAACAAAAAAACAAAAACTGGTCCTGTGTGCGCATATTTTTTACTAAGCACTGAGCCAATTTATTTACAAATACGTGGATCTGTTCTCATGAAGGTGGTGGCACTTAACCAGAAAATTGCTGAACAAATGCATCGCGTACCGGTCGAGCCGACTTGTACTTAAAATATCTTTTACATACAAAAATGCGGTGTTGCAATGTTAACAGCTGAGATTAAGACTGGATATTGATGCTAGGTCGAACACGTACATGCTCCTTGCAAGGTCAGGAAGTATGCGCGTGGCTCCCGTACAGCTGTTTTGGTCTAGGAGAGTAAAATCGCCGCTGAACGGTGTGGTTTTATAAGAGAGATACTATAGGCCTTAACCAGACTGACATTACTTGGTCAAATGCAATTTGTCGTGTATTTTATTTATTAGAAGGTTATTTCATTCCTACCCTATGGGTAGGCGGGCCGTCAGCTATACAAAGTAGCTCTTAGGCCGTGTACAATATATATATGTAAAAGAAAATCGAATGTTTAGTGGTATGTATAGACATACGTAGGGGAAAAGTAGGAGGAAAACGAATTAGGATACAAACTTATACAGATAGGTACAGAATAGGATAACAAAATGATGAATATACAACGAAGAGAAACATGTTTGCATTTTAGCGTATTGGAGCAAGAGTTCATATAGTCCATTGGGCGTCAATGCACTGACAACATAAGCACTGCACTAGTCAAGTTCACAACATACCGAGTAGGAAATGAATATAACGTGCACTGACAATTGTTACAAATAACAGACGAAATTGCAGAAAAAAAGGAAAGACAACACTGAATATAAAGAATATGGAAGAAAAGTCGGTTGAATAACGTTCAAGAACACCAATTGCTAGCTTAAGCAAGTCCACATAACGTAAATAAAGAACGTGCCGCAGTTAGAATGTCAATCGGCACGAATAAATGCACTGAGAAAAACAAACAGAAATTAGAAGCACACGCATTACCTTGTGGCACTGCAGAAAAACGAAACGGAAACACTGTCACATAATACAATATGTCCGCACTTCGGACGAAAAACATAAATAGCAATTTGTCCTGCTACTCTCGCTCTCAACTGCCATCTCGGATTAGTTAACAACTGCGAGTACTCTCCTATAATGTGGACATTTCCGAGAAGTAAGGGATGAAAAAGTGTCTTTAGTCCGTAAATTGACAAAGCATTTGAAGATTCTCTGGTCCCCGTATTCATCCTTTCTTAAAGTTGCGTTAATATACAATACCACACGCGTAAATGCTTCAAAAAATTCTCAAATATATAAGAAAATGACTCACAAAGTACAAAATAGGGGCTAAGACCTAATACATTAGCATTTCTATAATGTGGGAACTATGATCAAGATTTCTGTACAAGTTAACAATGTCTATTGTGAACCAATTAAAAGATGACATGTCATCAAAATCCTATCCCTGGTGATAATACTACACAGTGAAAGAGTGGCGGCTCGATATTCTGATAAGAGTCCCTTAGTGTATTTATTGCAGCGCCTATGATGAAAGTCTTCGACCTTTTCTTGCTTTTTGTCATACAGTGAGTGTAGTTTAAGTCCGACTGCTTGGATGACTGGTCAGTTTTGAGGCCTTCGTTTCACAGGGTCCCGGGTTCGAAGCCGGATCAGGGATTTTAATCGTGTTTGATTAATTTTTCTGTCTCGGTGACTGGGTTTTTTGTGTTTGTCCCAACATTATCCTCTCCATATTCAGACAACACACCATACTACCAACCACCAGAGAAACACGCAATAGTGTTACATCCCTCTACATTGGGTTGGTATCAGGAAGGGCAACCAGCCGTAAAAAGGGCCAAATCCACATTTGCGACACAGTTCTCAGCCGTGACCCCACAGGTGTTGGAAAATGCAGTAGTAGAAGAAGTTTAAATTTAGCTTAGCCTGTAATCTATCGTGTGAGGTGTAAGTTCCTTGGCTATAATAAGTAGTAAAAGTGGACTGCATAGCGGAGATGGTAAAAGCATGCTCAGTTCAAGCGGAATGGCATGGGCTCGTCGTTTCTACTTCTACAGAGGCTTATCGTCCTGGAGAGCAAAGACGCCCGAGTATTCTCCCTCTTTCAGATCCTGCCCACACATACGTGTAAGTCAGAAACATGTATCCTTGTGGTTTCATATTTCCCGCTCTGTTCTTCGACTGGTCAGTGTTCAAAAAATCACCAAGGAGCTGCAGCATTACGTTGTAAAATATCCATGTGCTTCTGTGCCTATCAAGGAATGCAAACGGCTTCAGAAATTTTCATGAAGAAATGTACAGCATGCAATAGGTCAGTTAACCGTCAAAAATCCTGTATAATTAGAGTCTCTTAGACTTTAAAACAACGCGGAATAATTTATAAAATAACATGAATTGAAATAAAATTTTGTGTCAGCCTTGAAAGCAAAGGAATGAAGATACATATAATTTAATTATCAGAATGTTGTGTAGTTACAGTTAATATTATCCTATTATAAAGTCAGATAATTAAAATCCACAGCCTGTTTCCATTCATTCGACCGGGTCTGGAATGGAATGAATGAAGCCCCCATCTAGCGGCGAGGATGGGAATTTTGTCGGCTGCCGAAGCCTGTCGCACTCCTCTGGGGCAATGATTAATGAATGACAGATGAAATGAAATGATATTTGAAAGTGTTGCTGGAATGAAATATGACCGGGAAAACCGGAGTACCCGGAGAAAAACCTGTCCTGCCTCCACTTTGTCCAGCACAAATCTCACATGGAGTGACCGGGATTTGAACCACGGAACCCAACGGTGAGAGGCCGGCGCGCTGCCGCCTGAGCCACGGAGGCTGTCAAAGTCAGATAAACTGAGATAAACTAACGGTTATGGCCAACATCACACACGCATGTGCAGGTCGTACATTTGTGGAAAAATATGTGTTAATATTTGTCATAATTTTTCTGAAATTTGACATTCGTTTCAGCATTATAAAATACAGATCTCATTTTTGTTGTAAAAATTGTACTCTAGGTTTTAAAAGGCCTTCCCTTCCGCTCCTCTCAAATACTTCATGGTGTGTAGAGAGATGGCTTTGCTTTTTTTTTTTTTTTTCATATGGTATTAAAACTTCTTTTCATTGTCGTTTCCCCTCTAGAATTGATCACCCCCTTCGGACTCGGCGAGGGATTTCATTTCAATTCTGTCGTCAGACTTGACTCTCACTTTGAATCTGGCTACAGCTGTGGAGAGGCATTAGCACTTCGCCAAGTGGATTTCTCCTGCTAAATCGAACAGGGGCCTATTTCGAAGATAGAAATTGCTATATAAATGAATAGGCTGGTTACTGAAAGGAGGCAGCTTTTACCTTAATTACAATTCTCTTTCTCAACCCCCGGCTCTTGACAGGACAATGTTGGGGTCTTATATGTTGATTCTCTTGGTCATGCCAGGTCTAGCCATATAGCGTCATGTGCGGAATCCCTACCACTTAGTCTACCCATCAAATGGATGCCTCTCTGGAAATCTTCTGCGTTAAACTTGCTCATTACGGTAGAGGGAGTTATGGTAATCTGCCCGGTATACTAGTTCCAGCGATGTGTCTGAAGTATCCAAAGTAGGCCTGACCGATCTACTAATGGCTTGTGGCCTCCGGAGAGGCCTGATGCAGGTCTTTTGATCTGACTCCCGTCGGCGACCTGCGCGCTGTGATGAGGATGAAATGATGATGAAGACCGCACATACACCCAGTCCCGACCCTACCGAGAATCGAACCCGGGACCCCTGTCACCAAAGGCCAGTACGCTAACCATTTAGCCATGGAGATGGACACCGATCTACTGGACTAGGTAAATAATGTAAAACGACTTCGAGGATGACCGAGAATTCGGATTTTAACCTGCCTCAACTGAATTATTTTCACGAGGCGAAGTACATCCTCTGGCGAAAGTTGGAAATACGTACTCCGAGACCAAAAGGATGACCTTTATGTTGTATAAAAAATCTGAAGTACGTTATAAAACCATAGCAGGCAATGAAGACCGTTGGAGGAGTGGAGGGTAGAGGCTTCTGCTATCCGTAACCTCGGCACTAGACTTGTTCACTGGCCGATTTTGACCACAAGGAATTAATCTGGGGCCCATTTTTGGTGTGAGCTGAGTGAACCTTAGGGCTATGTGCCCTACCAGAAGTGGAAATCTCGTTTCTATAAATTTTGACTTTCTGTCTAGGTAAATCGAATCAACGTCCACTCGGGTGAAGCGAGCACGCCGTTACCTCTTCGGCTAGACAGCCCGTACATGATAGAAATATATAATACAATATAGCATTAGTTTCCTCAGCTATCGGTTCAAATTAGCACCTTAAATCTATTCTTTGATTACGTTATATGCCTTGTACGCATTTACTTTATTAGGTCTTGTTTCTACGATAGGGTGGGTAAAAATGGTAATGATGCTTTCAGCTAGAGAAAAAAGAACTGGTTCATTAGCGCCCATTCTTAGAGTAAAATCCTGTTGAAAAATGCTAGATCGAGGTCGATAGATGCAGTCGCTTAAGTGCGGCCAGTATCCAGTATTCGGGAGATAGTAGGTTCGAACCCCACTGTCGGCAGCCCTGAAAATGGTTTTCCGTGGTTTCCCATTTTCACACCAGGCAAATGCTGGGGCTGTATCTTAATTAAGGCCACGGCCGCTTCCTTCCCTCTCCTAGCCCTTTCCTGTCCCATCGTCGTCATAAAACCTATCTGTGTCGGTGCGACGTAAAGCAACTAGCAAAAAATAAAAATGTTAGCCCGCGAATTTCAAATCCTCTGCTTTTTGCTATCTTTTCATTGATGTAGCCAACGGTCGTAGCCTGTTAAAACACAGGATCCCGTGAGATCTCGGAAGTTAAGCAACATTGGGCGTGGTCAAGATTTGGATGGGCTGCCACGCGCTGTTGGTTGGGGTAAGGGAATGGAGGAGCGGAAAGGAACTGGCCACCCTACCGTACGCAAACTCCGGCTCAGGCACATCTCTGCGGAGGTTCGGACCTGCCTTCGGGGAGAATACACCCTTACCTTACCTTCATGGATGTAGGTTGCACTTGTTGGCTAGTGTATGGTAGTGAAGATAAGCTTGCAGATGTCTCAATCGCATTTGTAGCAGTAAGAGTGCGGAGAATGAAATGGTTAAGATGGTTCTGAGTAACCTATATTTGATGATTCAACCAGCTTCTCGCCTGATGACTCAACAAGTAATAAGCAGTGTAACTACAGTATAAGACTTGGGTGTTCCGTCTGATATCAACTGAACAATCACTACTCCGGAAAATGTAAAAGCATACTTCTTATTTTAAAATTCGCATATCGAGTGAGAGTTTATTTCTAATTTGTTTAAAATATTTTAAATGCATATAAACAGAGACTTTTGTTACTCAATAACTTTATCTATTATTGTTATCACACAGAAAGATAAAGACAATTTCTGGCTTTCTGATCATCTGTGTATATCAAGCGCTACGAAGGATATTTACAATAGAAAAGTGACAGTGAAGATATTGTAGTGTCGTTTATAAAAACGTGGATTTCAAAAATGCACGGCAAAATTGCAAGTTTGCATTGTAGAGGAGAAAAAATGTTCATAAAAACTTGCGTCCTGAAATTCGTAATTACTGAGATATCACGCTATCAATTATTTTAAGCTGTGATGTTATTTGCTAGAATATAGTTTTTTGTTTTGTTTTTATAATTTGCTTTACGTCGCACCGACACATATAAGTATTTTGGCGACGACGGGATAGGAAAGGGCTAGGGGTGGGTAGGAAGTAGCCGTGGCCTTTATTAAGGTACACCCCCAGCAATTGCCTGGTGTGGAAATGGGAAACCATTTCGGGGCTGTCGACGGTGGGGTTCGAACCCACTATCTCCCGAATGCAAGCTCAGAGCTGCGCGACCCTAACACAATAATTAGTAAGTGTGGCCTAGCTGAATAGACGTTTGTGTGTGTGTGTGTGTGTGTGTGTGTGTGTGTGTGTGTGTGTGTGTGTGTGTGTGTGTGTGTGTGTGTGTGTGTGTGTGTGCGTGTGTGTGTGTACATTTATTGGATCATCCTGAAATATATTACAGTCATTCAACAAACGGAGTTTTATCCGTAATACAGTAGTATCGTCTGACAAGCCTACACAATTCTTTCCTGAAGTGTTACTTCATCTTCCACAGCAGTCGCATGCACCAAGGACTTTAAGTACCCTCACACAAAAAAATCCAATGGGTTTGGATCTTTTTGTTTGCTATTTGCTTTACGTCGCACCAACACAGATAGGCCTTATGGCGACGATGGGATAGGAGAGGGCTAGGAGTGGAAAGGAAGCGGCCGTGGCCTTATTTAAGGTACATCCCCAGCATTCGCCTGGTGTGAAAATGGGAAACCACGGAAAACCATATTCAGGGCTGCCGACAGTGGGGTTCGAACCTACTATCTCCCGAATGCTGGATACTGGCCGCACTTAAGCGATTGCAGCTACCGAGCTCGGTCGTTACTTAATTAGTTAGTTAAAAGGTCACACCATTAAATTCTAACAAACAACAATTCCAGTTTACAATACTTGAGAGTTGTATCTCAGAAAATATGAATTTTGCGGTCTCATGCTTATACGGCCCTTTTGTCTGCACCGTGTTTGAAAAATCACAGCCTGTACTTCTGCCACTCATTTTAAAAACACTCTGTATGTACCTTCAGAGTCTCCCTAGCCTGGTGTGGCTACCATGGGCCTCAACTGAAGTCCATCTTGAGTGTCATGACTTGTTTCTGGTTCCAAATTACGCATTATTTCCACCTTATTTTGGTAGGTGCCTCTCCTTCATCATTTCCATCTAACTTCCATTGGCAATAATTTATTCTCTCCTTGCTTGGCCTTTCTCTTTCTTTAACCGATACCTTCATTCTTTGAAATGCCGAATCTCTGGAAATTATGTTATTTTGTCTTTAAACATCACAAACTGCATATTAAATATCCATCCTACTAAGTACAGTTATGGTTTTTTACATGCCTGTACATCTACAGACTCGAGGTTGCATTGAGCACATTTAAATACCAAATGCACAAAGGAAAAATAGAGTAGAGTAGTGAATGATGAGGATTCCAAAGATCTCAGATTTCATATTATACAAATTCTACTTAAAATATATTCTGCTCTTGGAATGAGTGACCGATATATTGTTCATCAAATCCTTCATGCGAGAGCACATACTGTACTGTGCAGAAAAAGGCTGCTACTCGTAATTCAAAACTATGGCACTTTACAATGGACAGAAGTTATTGAGAGTGAAGTCAGACCGACAGAACTCCACATGCTGGTCTGAGTTCTCTTGAAACATATGCAAGCACTTGCAACTTTTTTTTGCAGTGGTAGGCTCTGGCGTATTATGGCGGGGAAGGTACAGTCACCACACAAAGAATATGCTGGGAGTTTGTTACTTTGTTCCTCGATACATTAACACAAAACTGATGAACATAAGTGAAATTTAAAAAGCAGGAAGTTACCTAATCAAGCAAGCTTGTAGTTGTACATGATTGGTGATATCATGATCGGGACGTCCAGGCTTTTGATGGCCGAAGATCTTGGATTATCCCAGGTTTGTCGAACCAAATTCTGATTAAGAATAATCAGTGGTGGATAATCAGTCACTAGTTTCCCGCCAGATTATCTCAAATCGAATTCCCAGGAGTATTTGTGGATTTTAGAAGTACCAGTATTAGGTTCCATCAGTTTGGATTCAATTTCGAATACTTTATGGTCATAAGATTAACAATGACGTAAAACCTTTCTTTTCATTTAATGAACGAGTGAGATTCTAGTTGTATGCATTACTGATATCGACATCGCTGCCACAGGTCGTACGGTATTGTATGGAATCCGAACCACAGGGTCAAGACTTTTCGTTTGAAAAATCCCACAGGCAGTGGCCGGGTTCCCAACTGTGGCCGTCTTGGTGAGAAGCCACTGACGATGTCACTCGGTTAACGCGCCCTTCATGTCAAGTGATACGTGCTGTTATAGGTATTGTTTAAATATATACTATTGGCTAAAACTTTAAGGATTTGAATTTAATTTTTTTGTTTCCAGTACTAAGAATGTCTGACTCCCTGGCTGAATGATCAACGCCGTGGCTTCAGTTCCAAAGAGTCCCAGTTCGATTCATGTCGGCAATTTTATCAGCATCTGGTTCATTCCTCTGGCTCGGGGACTGAGTTTTTGTGTTTGCCGCGATATGTTCTTCATATACAATCAACACACCACGCTACCATCCATGAATGAATACATCTCTTCACATAGAGATAGCGTCAGGAAGGCATTCGACCGTAAAACTAGGCCAAATCTACATGCACGACCCACCATTTCTTCAGGCCACTGATGAAATTAGAATAATAATAATAAGAAGAAGAAGTTTCCACTAATTGTAATAATTAGACCTCGGAATTAACTTTAGGTCCTTAAAATGGCTCTCAAATGTAAAAAAAATATATTGTAAGTATCTTCAATTTTACGTATTTATTAGGCACTTATCAATTTAACATTTTTACTTTGGTAAATGTATAATAACTCTGTAGGAGGAAATATAAAACAAATATCACTAACTGTTTTGCAAGAGTATAATTTTACCATGCGATGTGAAGTGAGGAAACCCATGTAACCTTTTAATTAAGGACGATTTGGAAGCTGACACTTTGTCTTCACTCGTGACACTGACTACTGGCGTGTAAAGCAAAGCAAAGTCAAAGTTAAGTCATCTCCGTACAGGCCATGAAGGCCTGTGGAGTGGTGGAAGGTAAAGGCTTCCACCATTCGTAACCTCGGCATGTGATGGGGTAGAGTGGTTAGCTCTACGCCCGACCGCTTTTGCCCCCAGGAATTAACCTGGTACTCATTTTTGGTGTAGGCTGAGTAAACCTCAGGGCCATATGGACCTCCGGAAGTGGATATATTGTTTCTTAAATTTTACGACTTCCTGGCGGGGTTTCGAACCCACGTCCTTCCGGGCGAACCGAGCACGCCTTTGGCGCCTCGGCCAGGCAGCTCCTGACTACAGGCGTGTACCTGAAAAATCTAAAATAGTTCACTTTTATTGTTTAACACATACTGTAGTTTGGTACGGTATATTATTTCTGATTTTCTGTGTGATTATTGCGTAACGTATTAGAATCGTGTTTGATGTAATACTATAAACATGTTATACTGCAGTTTCACTGGTGCGTGCATCTGCTAAGATTTTGCATTTGAATAAAAGTGTAATATAGAACCAGAAACAAGTCATCACACCCAAGATGATCATGGGAATTCATCTGGAATCGAATATGACCTGCTCAATACGGATTTCTGAGGTCGGTTATGGCACTTGATACGCCACCTGTTCGAAATATGATCTGCTGAACACGGATTTCTGGAGCCAGTTATGGCATGTGATATACCATCGGTTAGGTCTAGAAGACCTAGAACTAAGGTTGATTATCCCGTTTCACTTTGGCTATCAGGGACATCTTTGTACACAATGCTGCATGTGTAAACTCTGTCTGAAAATCTGTGTTGCTATGGCGTCTATATTGGTAAGTGCACTATCATAAATGGCGACTAAAATTTAAAGGACCGGGCGAGTTGGCCGTGCGCGTAGAGGCGCGAGGCTGTGAGCTTGCATCCGGGAGATAGTAGGTTCGAATCCCACTATCGGCAGCATTGAAGATAGTTTTCCGTGGTTTCCCATTTTCGCACCAGGCAAATGCTGGAGCTGTACCTTAATTAAGGCCACGGCCGCTTCCTTCCAACCCCTAGGCCTTTCCTATCCCATCGTCGCCATAAGACCTATCTGTGTCGGTGCGACGTAAAGGCCCTAGCAAAAAAAAAAAAAAAAAATTAAAGGCTAATGCATAAATACGTTGAAACACCGGAGCTCATACGACATGCTAACTTAAATGACATCGGAACTGTTCTGTATTTGGACTGATAACCTTCTGAGTTAATTTGGGCTGTTTATCATGTACGTATAACCTCCAACTGAGGGAAATTTTCAACACATTACAATACAAACTAAATGTGCTGAGATTTAAAATCAATTCTGCAGCCTTGAGCACCAATATGCGTGCCCCTAACTATCACAGCCGACCACATCGAGGTTTTGACATCCGACAGTATGAAATAATTTTCCTGAAAGAAGGCTGGTGGACGCTTAATGTTCACACATTCTGTATTCATACCAGCAATGAATCTCACTGTTTCTAATTATTATTATTATTATTATTATTATTATTATTATTATTATTATTATTATTATTATTATTATTATTATTAACATACATACATACATACATACATACATACATACATACATACATTATCATTATAGACTGTTATGCCTTTCAGCGTTCAGTCTATTATTATTATTATTATTATTATTATTATTATTATTATTATTATTATTATTATTATTATTGCTGAATTTCTTTACAGTGTAGTTAGACGTTCATCACTTGTGTGAATCCTGGAGTAGTCAGTCATCACTGTAAATTCGAAATACCCATATTAATGACCATTATTCAAGCACTCTGATGCTTCTCAACGTTGTTGAGAAATGATTCCGCTTGATACAAATGTATTTCCGTTCTACCGACAGCTATGACTTATTTTCTATATATAATCCTGGAATATAGTTCAGTATTTCGCCGAATCGAAACCGAATGTCGCAGTAAATGATGAATGAACGGTGCAGGAGGAAGTGTTGACTGAATGGTGTTCCGAAGGTGGAAGGAAGGAAATGATTTCATAAATTATTCCTGAGTCCAAAACATACAAATTTACAGTTAATGTGCAAGTAAGTTTCAAGTAAATAAAACGCAACATATGAGATCTTCATATTACACATGTCTAGTATTTTGCGATGTCCAGTGCATTCGGAGTGTCTTGTAGGAGATATGCAAGATGTCGAGCACAGAGTGCTCTGAAGCATGTGGCTCGTGGTTTGTTCCTGTCCATATTCACACCTTGTATCACTTGTACTGAGCCCCCATTTCTTCGAGTTATCCCTGGATCTTCCCACTGCTGATCGCAGGATGTTCAGGGATTCTCACACCAGCCAGTTTTTCATTATGTCCAGATGGTAAATGCTCATGATTACAATTAACACATAGTTCTGTTAGTATTTCATGCTGTTTGCTGCAATTAAGCTGGATTATTTCTATTTTCATTATTTTGGTCACGATTTTGACATAGTAATAATCCCCTGGAATGTGATGTTAAAAATATGACTCAATATAATGTAAATAAATTCATGTCGCATTTTTAATCTGGCTCACGGATATTTAATAATTAAACTACTTTCCAGATAGTCTGGTTTGTCACAACGTCGAAGTTTAATCACAATTAACAAATATTGGAGACACCAACAACATTATGTCCAACAAACTGGTGTAAGTTCTATTATGTAAGAACCGAGCTCGATAGCTGCAGTCGCTCTAAGTGCGACTAGTATCCTGTATTTGGGAGATAGTGGGTTCAAACCCCACTGTCGGCAGTCCTGAAGATGGTTTACCGTGGTTTTCCATTTTTACAGCAGGTAAATGCTGGGACTGTACCTTAATTAAGGCCACAGTCGCTTCCTTCCCACTCCTAGCCGTTTCCTGTTCCATCGTCGCCATAAGACCTATCTGTGTCGGTGCGACGTAAAGCAACATGTAAAAAAAAAAAAAAAAAAAAAAAAACGTAAGGAATATGACCAGCAGCGCTATAACGCAATGTTTAATGAATGTTATCATTTAAACCCATTCTAATAATGTAGATGACCCTTATATTGGAAAAACGTTGAAAAACGTCCATGTAGTAACAAGGTTAGCATATTGTGCTCCTTCATTTCTGTCATCCTTGTACTTGTGAACTAGACATTTTCAGCCAATCACTTTTTGATTTAGGAACTGTAAACGCTGAAAAATTGTAGACATAAATATGACCTCCAAAATCAACATAAAGTGTTGACGATCAAGGTTTGAACCTTGGCAAGCCAAACCTGAAGTCGGGTCCAAGCTACATCGCTTCACCTATGGATTCTTCTTTATCCTCACCTTCTTTCCTAAACTTTTAGGGATCCTAACTTGATGTGGGTAATGATCCATTGTTACGGCCGGATGCTCTTCCTGACGGCAACTCAATCTTCAGAGGATGTAATCACTGTACTGTACTGTGTTTCTGTGGTGGCTGGTAGTATGGTGTGCTGTGTGTGGGTGAAAAGGTGTGTATTAAGACTAGGGGCATGATATTTTCGCATTAATTTATGTCCGATTTCGCGAAAAGGAAACACTTTTTCGCGTTATTTCGCGAAATAGGGCTTACCACATCGCTTTAATTTCGCGTTAATCACTTCCCAGAATTATTCATAAAAAGTTTAATTCGTGAGATTTATGAATTATTTAGTTGAAAAATAGATAAATAAAGAGAAACACTGTTGATAATCATTAATTATTCCATATGTAATCCTGTTAGAACTGTAATATAACCCTTATCAAGACTACATAAGAAATTACCCGTTCACGCTGCATGGCCGTAGCTTTCACCCTTTATGACCATACCATTAAGAGATTTAATAGAATATTAATACGAAGAGATACTTCTGTCGAAATGAGAAATCCTTATTATGTCTTCTGTTACTCTTTACACACATAATTTTGGAATACAATTTCAACATTTTTATTTTCCATGAATTTCGCTGCATTTTCGCACTTATTGCAAAATAAGTAAATTTAGCTTTATACTGGCTTTGTCGCTTTAATTCGCTGTAATTCGCGAAAACGAAATCACTAATTTTTTAACCAGAATCATATGATTCGTTAAGATATCTCAAAATCGCTTCAAAATATTTCTTGTCTCGCTTATCGTTAATGCGAAAAAGTCATGCCTCTAATTAAGACGAACACAAACACACTGTTCCTAAGCCAAAGGATTTAACCATATGCATTTAAAATCCTTGGCTTGGTGACAAATCGAACTCGGTGTCATTAACCAAAGGCCAGTACATTTTCAATCAATCAATCAATCAATCAATCAATCAATCAATCAATCAATCAATCAATCAATCAATCAATCAATCAATCAATCAATCAATCAATCAATCAATCAATCAATCAATCAATAAATCAATCAATCAATCAATCAATCGCCGATCTCTCTTAGGGCGAAATATTATAACTTCCTTATCAAATGCCTATCTAATATTTTCTAAACTTCTTTCTAGGAAGCTGGAAATTTATGGATCATCTCCCTTGATAAATAATTCCAGTCTATAATTTCTTCTTCGTCTTATTTATCTATTTACCTTCCAGGGTCGGTTTTTTCCACGGACTCAGCGAGGGATCCCACCTCTCCCTCCTCAAGGGCAGCATCCTGGAGCTTCAGACTCTGGGTCGGGGGATACAACTGGCGAGGATGACCAGTATCTAGCCCAGGCAGCCTCATCTGCTATGCTGAACAGGAGCCTTGCGGGGGGATGGGAAGATTGGAAGGGATAGACAACGAAGAGGGAAGGAAGCGGCCGTGGTATCATCTCGGCATTTGCCTGGAGGAGACTTGGGAAACCACGGAAAACCACTTCCAGGATGGCTGAGGTGGGAATCGAACCCACCTCTACTCAGTTGACCTCCTGAGGCCGAGTGGACCCCGTTCCAGTCCTCGTACCACTTTTCAAATTTCGTGACAGAGCCGGGAATCGAACCCGGGCCTCCGAGGGTGGCAGCTAATCAAAATAACCACTACACCACAGAGGCGGACGTCTGTAATTTCACTTCATATAAATGAATAGTATCTAAATTTGCTCTCTTCCAACTTTATCTTCGTAGTATGACATTTCCTACTTTTAAAATCTGCATTTAAACGTATTCGTTCACTGATCTTTCCACGCCGTCTCTCCACTGACACTTCGGAATATACCGCCTAGATGCGCAGCTTGTATCTTAGCACCCAAGTATCCCGAACACAAAGTTGGAAATATTTTCGTAACACTACTCATTTGTCGGAAACCACCCAGAACTGCTTTCCTTTGGATCTTTTCCTGTTCTCGCATCGATTAATACTGGTGAGGGTCCCATATACTGGAACCATTCTGTAATTAGCGTCTTATTAGTGTCTTACGTAGCCTCGCCTTTATATCCTTATTACAAACCCTACATACCGTCATAACCACATGAAGATCTGCAATATTTATTTACAACCTTGTTAATGTGATTTCTTCTTTGAAGTTCTATCCTTATAATAGTTTGTGTGCTCACTGAGAAATGGTTTCAAGAAAATTGCACCCCCTAATGGTATGAAACCAAAATATTTATTCCTCCGAAACCATTCAACGGACACAGTTGAAATTTCACATTTTGTTTCCTCATATATAACTTAGATTGTATATAAGTAGTAGTCTTAAAATAATACTTCCCTCATGGGTTGTGACGGGGGTGGGTGGTGAGGCCTGACGACAAAACTATTACTTTCTCTCACCGTTTCATATACGAGATTAAATTTGTACATGATATCTCTACGTCTTAAACGTTAAATAGGAAGTGGTCTTAAAACAATACATCCCTAAGAATTTTTGACTGGTGGGTTGAGACCTAATGGTGAAAATATTCAATTCTCTGAAATCGCATGATAGTCACTCCACTGTGTCTTTTATAGGAAATGGTCTTTAAAGAATACACCCTTAAAGTAATTTGACTTGCGGGGTTACTGGGTAGGTATGTGTATGGGAGGGGGGAATGAGGCTTGACAACAAAAATATTCATTTCTCTGAAACCGTTTGAATTACGAACTTAAAAAATCACAAGATGATTGCTCTTCTATATCTTAGATTTTAAATAGTAAGTAGTCTTAAAACAATACACCTGAATGGGGTTTTGATGGAGGAGGTGGAGAGGGATTAGTTTGAGGCCTTGGGATAAAAATGTTAATTCCTCTGAAATCGTTCGACTTATGAAGTTAAGAGTTTACTTGATGGTTGCTCCTCTTTGTATCAGATTTTAATAAGAAGTGGTCTTAACACAAAAAATACATCCCTAAAGAAATGTTAATTAATGAGAATTAATGACGAAAATATTCATTTCTCTGAAATATTCTCATTTACGAAGTTAAAATTGAACGTAATGCTTGCTCACACTTGGCCTAGATTTTAAATAAGAATTGATCATTAAAAATTACACCCGTAAGAGGTTTTGACTGGGGGTATGAAGACTAATGACAAGATTATTCATCCCTACTAACAGTTTGACGTATGTTGTAAATTTGCAAGAAGGTTTTTCTTTTATGCCGGCCCCGTGGTGTAGGGGTAGCGTGCCTGCCTCTTACCTGGAGGCCCCGGGTTCGATTCCCGGCCGGGTCAGGGATTTTTACCTGGACCTGAGGGCTGGTTCGAGGTTCACTCAGCCTACGTGATTAGAATTGAGGAGCTATCTGACGGTGAGATAGTGGCCCCGGTCTCGAAAGCCAAGAATAACGGCCGAGAGGATTCGTCGTGCTAACCACACGACACCTCGTAATCTGCAGGCCTTCGGGCTGAGCAGCGGTCGCTTGGTAGGCTAAGGCCCTTCAAGGGCTGTAGTGCCAAGGGGTTTGGTTTGGTTTGTTCTTTTATGTCTTAGGCAAAGCACGGTTAACTATCTTTGGGGTTGCCGATGGTAGGATTTTAACCTATCAACTCCCGAATGCTACACATCCCGAACCACATACCCATCTCCCTCGGTTTCAGAACAATAATTACGATACCGTTCTGTCACTACAGTCTGTCAGCAGTTGTAGAGGCGTAGTAATCTTCTTACAACAATAAAATAAAATAAAAATACTTGAGGTTAGTTTACAGAAAACCACGAGCCCATACATTAGGGTAATTCCCTTGTCCCTGCAAGCGACTGAGCCAAAAAGAGACAAGTGGAGCGCCGAGAGGGGAGTGGTAGAAATTTTTCACCGGGATCAATAGCATGCTTTATACTCAATACCAGATATCGCCAGGGTAATTAAATCTCCCAAATCACAGGACCATTCAGCGCTGCTAGTCCATGTTTATTGATTCCACTGGCACAGCAGTGCCTTCAGGACTGTGCGCCAAACATAGTTTCAATTTGAATTCTGATTAGAGCTTGATTTACCATCGTTATCATCATCGACATCATAATTAAATGATGTTCTTCGGCTTGCCGAGTGCTTCTACTAATGTCGAATGGGCTGTTAACTACACCAAGGGTTCTCAGCCTTTTACAGAGTGTTAACAATACAAACTTACGAATCCAATCAAATCGAATCCCTCTTTTCCTGGCTTTTCCCCAATTTATTGGCGGTCCACACCTGACGTGGATTTGGCCCACTTTTATGGTTGGATACCCTTCTTGACTTCATTTGGAGGGTTATAGGTTTATTCATTATTGCGAGTTTTTATGGTGGTTACTAGTGGGATGTGTAGTATGTGAATGAAGGGAAGTGTTTTGAGACCAACACAAATATCCAGTCACCGAGCCAAATGAAATTAACCATACGCAGTTGAACTCCCCCGGATGGCCGGGAATCAAACCCGAGGCCCTCCGAAGAGAAGAGCAGTACGCTGACCATTCAGCCTTAAGAGCTGTATTATTATTATTATTATTATTATTATTATTATTATTATTATTATTATTATTATTATTATTATTATTATTATTATTATTATTAAATGATTGTTATTTTCTTCTTCTTCTTCTTTTCTAGTGGTGCTTGTCTCTTCACAGAAATTTGACGACCACCATGGAGTACTTTTTCCTATTTTGCCTTTTCCATATTCGGGATGCCGTGTTCTGAATGTCGAACTACTGTCGGAGCTTCCACGTCCAAGATAATCTTCTCCACCCACAACCACGCTTACGTTCCACTATCTTCTATGATGTCATATAATATTTATGTTTTTGTGTTTACGTCCCACTAATTCTGACGGTTTTTCGGAGACACAGAGGTACCGGAATTTCGTCCAGAAGGAGTTCTTCTACGTGCCAGTAAATCTACCGATACGAGGCTGACGTATTTGAGCACCTTCAAATACCACCGAACTGCGCCAGGATCAGTAGCGGCACTAAGAAGCTCGGGGCCACCCCGCAATAATTGAAAATGGGCCCCTTGTTTCCTGATAAGGAATGTTACAAGTTTATTTCGTAGTACAAGGTTGTATATTATTACAATGAACAGCAACGATAATAATAATAATAATAATAATAATAATAATAATAATAATAATAATAATAATAATAATAATAATAATAATAATAATAATAATAATAATAATAATAATAATGCTACACAATTTAGTTTTCAAATTCCAAGGAATTAAATACACCTATATGGTACGACAACACACACCCACACCCACCCAGACCCACCCACCCACCCACACACACACACACACACACACACACACACACACAAGGAATGCATTTTCCAATTGTAGTAATTTAAACACGCTCACCATCACAGTATGAAGAAATAATCTCTTTCCGAGGATCAAATAATTTACTTCTATTTACAACCCAACCGCCCATCGTAGACCTACTTAACTACACTGACTGCCGAGAGTTATAAACAGGCTCGAAACTTCAGTATTTAGAATTTAGATAAGGAAGTTGTCTTTGTTATCGCATCTTCGCTGACTACTGGGTTTTCAGAACTGGCTAATTACTTCTTTTTTTTTTTTTTTTTTTTTGCTAGTTGCTTTACGTCTCACCGACACAGATAGGTCTTATGGCGAGTATGGGACAGGAAAGGGCTAGGAGAAGGAAGGAAGCGGCCGTGGCCTTAATTGAGATACAGCCCCAGCATTTGCCTGGTATGGAAATGGGAAACCACTGAAAACCATCTTCAGGGCTGCCGATAGTGGGGTTCGAACCTACTATCTCCCGAATACTGGATACTTAAGCGACTGCAGCTATCGAGCTCGGTAGCTAATTACTTCAAAAGCCTTGTTAATTGTTGTGATTAGCAGCAAGGGACGGTTATTATTGGAACAGGTTGGGAAATTCAGATTCTTTCAGAAATAACTACCGTACTCCTATTGACGAAAGAAGCTCTGCACTACGAGGGCCTAAGTTTGGAATAACCCTCTCTAAAAATGATACTGTGTTGTGTGATGTATCTTTATCAATATGTAAAATTCCTCTTCAGCTACTGAATTAAGGAACAGTCATAGGCCCCTCACAAGCAATGCCCTGCGGGGTCCTTATCGCTGCCACTGGCCAGGATGGAACGGTTGTGTCCCATTTGCGATCACAGCAAAAGTTGTCCCATTTGCGATCACTCCCATTACAGTGGAAAACAAGTTCGTGTCCCATTTGCGATCACTGTAAAATTATCAGCAGCCTGTCAGGGATTTCCAACGTCAATGCAGCAAGGGGGCTGCTAATTAGGGCGTACTCCTCACAACCTCTCTCTTGAAGGTTTATTTTACGTCGCACCGACACAGATAGGTCTTATGGCGACAATGGGATAGGAAAGGGTTAGGAGTGGGAAGGAAGTGGCCGTGGCCTTAATTAAGGTACAGCCCCAGCATTAGCTTGTTTTGGAAATAGGAATCCACAGAAAACCATCTTCAGGGCTACCGATAATAGGATTTGAACCCACTATTTCCCGAATGTAATCTCATCTTTTCACCCTCTCATTATAGAATTATAACTTTTTCAACTTATTTTAATTTAAAGATTTTCTTAACATTAAGTTCTGGAATCTTGTACACCTAATCTGAGCGTGTAGACAATAATTACAATTTAATTCTATAGGTGAAAGTAGGCTGAGTGGCGGTGCGTTTTAACGCGCTACGGCTATGGAGCCAAGCTCTGCATTCGGGAAACGCGTGGGTTCGAACCCCACCGTCGGCTGTTCTCCGAATGGTTTTCTGTGGTTTAATATTTTCACTTCCAGGTAAATGCCGGTACAGTTTCTATCCGTAGCCTAGAGCTGTGTCTTCCCACCCCTTACCCAATTTCATTCACCATAACACATTTCATCTTCATTAGCTCCTCGATTGAGGTTGGTGCCAGGAAGGGCATCCGACCGTAGAAATATCCCGTATAAATTAATCTCATCTCATGCCGACCCAGTATCAAGAAACGAGACTGTGTGAATCGCTTCAATTCTGTTTTCTGTGATAATGGCAATGTCGCCCGCGAAAGCGAAACACTTGACTATAATTCGGTTCTCTTTTTTGATACCTAGTTGGATGTCCTTTACATGAGGTTCTAGTGATATTTTCTAGGATAACATTGAAAATGATAGGGGATAGTCCGCCCCCCTGTTGTACTTCAGTTTTTATTTCAAAGGCATGCGATATTTCGCCCATGAATTTTACTTTGGACACTGTTCTTGTAAGTGTCTGTTCAATGATGTTTCGAGTCTTCAGATTTTCCGCTACGCTGTTAATGTATCATTGCTGCTGCGGCTTTCAATAAGGTGCAACTCCCCAGCATTTGCATGGTATGTAAAAATGGGGAAGCACGGAAAACCATCTTTAAGGCTGCCGACAGTGGAATTCGAGCTCATTATCCCCTGATTGCATTTTCACAACTACATGACACGCATACCGCCCAGCCAACTTACTTGATTTACCGGTACCTTTTCTAATGTACATCTACTTGAGAATACCATCATTTGAGTTCAAATCGCATTTTAACGAGTTTGGTGGTAGAGCTGACCTATGTAACAAAGAAGCGTGTTTTCTAAGAATACAACATTTCTTCTGATGGGAAGTTTAGGATCGACTCCTGTTCCTTTCCACCCACCCACCCTCTCCATTTCAGGGTAGAGTGAATGTTTTGTTGTTGACTGGGGAGGTGGTCCCCCAGGAGCTCTGAAGAGGCGAGTGGGGTGCATTGAAGCGACTGCATATTGGAGCCTCACCGGAAGTCAAGGAAAGTAGGCTAGGCACTAGGCCATAAATCCACCTGACTGCAGGCGTAATTGAAGTCTGGCCGGCGCGGCGATAGAGCGCGCTACACAGCCCAACTACACTTAAGCAGTAGCGCAGGAGCTACCAAAAAGCCTGTGAGGAATGCGTTGGTTGGTGTAGTCCATATATAACATAATGTCAGTGAAACTGAAATTGCCGTCATGAAATTGTTCCAAATGTAAAGGCAGTGCAGGATTGTAAAATCCTTAGCGCCAATGGCTACTCACTGTCGAGAGGTTAAAACTGAAATGGTGCTATGATGATCAAATGTGTACTTGAGTTCACACAAAACTCCTGTAATTGTTATAAATGTTAGTAGGTGCGCGTTTTATTTATTATTAAAATTAAATAGATTGATTCTACTCTGAAGCACAATATATTAATTAACACTTTCAAATAAAGCAAAGTAATCTCCCAGAAGGCTATAGAGATCCATGGAGCAGAGCAATGTAAAGGCTTCCTCTGTTCGCAAGCTGAGCACTAACTGTGTAGTGGTTAGATCTACATCGAGCCATTCGGCTTTTGCCGTTAGGTATGAACTTGGTACGCATTTCTGGTGTATGCTGAGTGAACCTGAGGATCATATGGGTGTTGTCGAACTGATCCGATGGTTATAGGATTTTGTCTTGTCACCTTTTGAGTATTTAAATCCGTCAGTAACGACTAAATTAAAGCCCCTCTCACTTAGCATGGAAAACATAGTACACTTCTATTAGTACTTCAGTGCACTGAGGTTGTCTCGGAACTGACACTGACACTGAGTCTAGTGAAAAAAAAGGCAGTTGTTAAGGGGTGGGGGTTAGTTTAGTAACCCATTCGGGAATTCCTGCAGTACGTGCACGTTTGGAGGCTCTGCACGAAGCTATACCAGAATCCCGGACAAAACATAGTGCAGACAATACGAATAATGTGATCACTGGATGGAAAATATTATGTACCAGACCGAGAGACGTAACACGCCATGTCCTTTGGCCGCATATGGACAACGAAATGGAACGTAACTTGGGCAAGGCCATGTTTCATGTCCTCTCCTTCCGTCTGTACATGTTGCGGGTAAACACACCCTCCAGTCGACGCTGACTTTCTTTGCCGACAGGTATACTGTACATCGCCCCTAGAAAGGCAAAGTATCGTAAACGACATTTTTGTCAAAATTGAATTTACGATGTTTATTACACAATCAGACTCCACTGCACAGGCTGACAAAGTACGTAAGAGTAAAACAAATCTAGATGGCCAAAACAACTTAAAGAATAAATTATCGTAACCACCATCAGTAATATACTGAACACCAGGTTATCGTAAGCACCAGTCATTACATCTTAAGCGCCCGAGTTAGAAGCTTGTAATTTGGGTACAGTTATCATAAGCGGCAAGTCTTAATTCTTGAGGGAACGTGAGATGCGTCAGTTTCATTGTTGGTGACTGCTGTCCGTCACTGCTCTAGTATACGTTTTATATTTGGTTTTACCAAGGATAGTCCGGCTCGTTGGCTGAACGGTCAGCGTACTGGCCTTCGGTTCAGAGGGTCCCGGGTTCGATTCCCGGCCGGGTCGGGGATTTTAACCTTAATTGGTTAATTCCTACGGCACGGGGGCTGGGTGTATGTGTTGTCTTCATCATCATTTCATCCTCATCACGACGCGCAGGTCGCCTACGGGAGTCAGATAGAAAGACCTGCACCTGGCGAGCCGAACCCGTCCTGGGATATCCCGGCACTAAAAGCCATATGACATTTCATTTCATTTACCAAGGATCACGTCGGGTCGTTTGTGCATTGCTGTTATGATGGATAAGCATTCTAGGGCCTACAGACTGCTAAAAATTTGTACTGATCAAACAGATAGTGAAGAGGACATATGGTTGATTCCTAATTAAACCAATAATGGCGGTAATATAGCTGATGATAAAGTAATATTTTCTGAATATTACGTTAGGGAAAGTGGTGTTATTTACCGAGTTCGATAGATGCAGTCGGTTAAGTGCGGCCATTATCCAGTATTCGGCAGATAGTAGGTTCGAACCCCACTGTCGGCAGCCCTGAAGATGGTTTTCCGTGGTTTCCCATTTTCATACCAGGCAAATGCTGGGGCTGTACCTTAATTAAGGCCACGGCCGCTTCCTTCCCCCTCCTAGCCCTTCCCTATCCCATCGTCGCCATAAGACCTATCTGTGTCGGTGCGACGTAAAGCTAATAGCAAAAAAAAAAAAAAAAAAAAAAAAGTGGTGTATTATGCGAACATCCAAACCTTACTTACGAATCCAAACACAGACAGATGAGAAGGACTGATAAAAATATTCCTTTCTAAATATTGTATCGTCATCAGTGTTACTTCCACTTTGCTCCTTTTAGTTTAGTGTCAATTTTCCTATTGCTACAAAGCGGAGGCGGGACAGGATTTTCTCCGGGTACTCCGGTTTTCCCTGTCATCTTTCATTCCATCAACACTCTCCAATGTCATTTCAATCCATCTGTCATTCATTAATCATTGTCCCAGAGGAGTGCGACAGGCTTCGGCAGCCGGCGCAATTCCTATCCTCGCCGCTAAATGGGGGATTTCATTCATTCCATTCCTGACCCGGTCGAATAATTGGAAACAGGCTGTGAATTTTCATTTTCATTTCCTTTTTTTTTTTGTTCGTTTCTAAATACAGCCATTTAAGAAAATCCCTCATTATCCTCAGGCCTTACGTTCCTTCAACCGAGCTCGATAGCTGCAGTCGCTTAAGTGCGGCCAGTATCCAGTATTCGGGAGATCGTGGGTTCGAACCCCACTGTCGGCAGCCCTGAAAATGGTTTTCCGTGGTTTCACATTTTCACACCAGGCAAATGCTGGGGCTGTACCTTAATTAAGGCCACGGCCGCTTCCTTCCCCCTCCTAGCCCTTCCCTGCTCCATCGTCGCCATAAGACCTATCTGTGTCGGTGCGACGTAAAGCAAATAAAAAAAAAAAAAAAACATTCCTTCAAATCAATACCTACAAAATATCGTAAGCGCTACATACTGTAAGCTATCATAAGAGGACGCGTTGTTAAACAATACACTCTACAGCGACGAGCAAAATATCGTAAGCAACATTCATAACTTTAAAATAGGTCCCTTTTCGCTAGAGTTGAATAGCCTACGTAACCCAATATGACAATAACCTGAACAATTCATTTCTGGAGTAGAATAACATCTGAAACTGCCTAAACTGTAAGTATTCGACTCAATCATATTTATCTTCTCATATAAAATGTATACGTTGCTTTTCTAGGGACGACATAAATTATTAACATTTCGATATTATTCAAATATAAAATATTTTCGGCTACGTCAGTGATGATGATGTCTGCCTCCGTAGCGTAACGGTTAGTGTTATTGGCTGCCGTCGTCGGGGGCCCGGGTTCGATTCCCGGTACTGCCAGGAATTTAAGAATGGCAGGAGGGCTGGTATATGGTTGAAATGGTACATGCAGCTCACCTCCAATGGGGGTGTGCCTGAAAAGAGCTGCACCACCTCAGGCTGAGGACACGAGTTTACTAGTGATGATGATGATGATGATGGTGATGATGATCATAGTTACAGTAAGAACACTATAAATTATATGAATATACGAGGGCACAGTTAACTTAGATTTCTCTTTTCTGTAATTTAAATATGCAGACGCACTCTGTGATTAATTACATTGCACTCATCACTGGACATTGTATGAGTGATCAGATAGTGCAGATTTTCATGGGCGGGGCACATGACGTGAAAAGGGCGAAACGAGAGTAGCATGTAACATTATAATTAGTAAGTCCAACAGGAAACGCCCAGGGATAGACTTGAGAGTAAGTTTACATTGAGGAAGTTGTTGATGATAGTGTATTCTCTTTGCTTCATGTAAGAAAGGTTAGCCCCATTTACATAAAGTGTGTATGAAATGTATCTGATAACCTGTGAACCGGTGGTATCTTTATTCCTTCTTCTTCTTCCTCTCCTTGCCTTTTCCCCCACCCTTTTGGGGGTCTGAATTTGAAACGTATTTGCCCCAATTTTACGACTGGATGCCCTCATTCAAAAAATGTTATTTGTTTAATGTTTTCGGAAATGCCGAGGTGCTGAAATGTTGTTCCGCAGAAGTTCTTTCACGTTCCAGTAAGTCTACTGACATGAGAATGACGTATTTGAACACCTCCAAGTACCACCGGACTGAGCCGGGATCGAACCCACTAACTCGAATTCAGAAAGCCAGCGCTTTACCACCTTGAGCTACTAAGCCCGGCGATGACATCGCTGACGCCAACCCCATGAGGAGGGTTGTATTCACTATTACCGAACGAGTGGACCTGTGGTGAGCTTACATTGGGAGATGGTGGTTCGAGCCCCACTGTCGGCAGCCCTGAATATGTTTTCCTGTGGTTACTTATTTTCACACCAGGCAAATTCTGAAGCTGTACATTAATTAAGGCCACGACCGCTTCCTTCCCATTCCAATCCTTTTCGTGTCCCATCGTCGCCATAAGATCTATCTGTGTCGGTGCGACGTAAATTACAACTGTATTTACTATTGTGTGTTTCTGTGGAGGTTGCTAGGGTAATGTTTTGTATGTACATGAAGATATGTATATATATATATATATTGAGACTGACACAAAAACCCAATCCCCGAGCTAGGGGAATTAACCATAGGCCTACAATGTTAAAATCCTCACCCTGGCCGGCCAGTGCACCAGAGATCCTCTCAGTCGAAGGCCACTACGCTGATCATTCGGCCAAAGAAGTTAATTATTACATATGAGTGGTGTAACATAAAAAGGTAGTCACATATATATTAATACGAATTAACTTTAAATATTATATTACAGGTTTTATGCTGCATATTCAGCTCGAAGGCTCATTTGATCATCAACAGCTCTGCCATCAGCTGTCATAGGTAGCCGAGGCCAAGGCCTCTCAGGGTGCATGCACCGGTGCGTTGCGCGGCGCATGGTGCATTAGACGATTTCGCTGGGTTGGCCAGAGTGCAGACCTTTACTCCTTGATCTTACAGCGGTAGCTGTTTCTCTCTTTGCCTACGCCTGTCTCTCTCGCTCCGCCTGTTTCCCCCTTCCTCACTCGCTCTACAGCGCTCCCACATCGAGCCGAGTTGAGCCGAGCTTAGCCGAGTTTAGCCGAGTCGCCCCGAGACAAAACGCTGGTCCGAACCGAGCCGATTCGGACCGATGCACGGTGCATAGAACCTCTGTGCCTTATTTTGCACCCGTGAGATTTTGGGCTTTTGAAAGGGCCCTGGCCTAGGTCTCACTAGAGAAATGAGGAGTGAGGTAGTTTTCTGTTGCTTTACTTATCGAGCAAATAGTTGCTCTTACATATTAGTCTGCAAAGCCCACTGAAATGCATGTACCAACTGGCCCTATGAGTGACAGGTTCGCACCTTGGTACGACTGCCACACTAATCGCTTTGCCTACATGTCCGTGCTTATATGCCCGCCTCGGAATCGCGCTACGATGCATGCCCGCTGCAGCAACACCCTCAAACGGAAACTTTTTGACCACGCCTTATATTTTGAACGCAATAATCTTCTTACCGTTCTCACGGGATCCTCGGTCATCGATTTTCTTATCGAGATTGGTGCACTCGGCCATAAGACTGATTTCATTCGTCTGAAATGAACACAACTGAAAATACAGTAAATGCGGTAACATTTTGAACTCTTTCCTGCTCTAGAGATAATTTTCTATGATTTCCCTACTTTAACTCCAGCAAATCACACAATGATCACATAATAATAATAAGAATATCAACAATGGCCTAACTAACTGACTGAATGGTCAGCGTAGTAATCATCTGTTCAGAGAGCCCCGTCTTCGATTCCCAGTTGGGCCGGGAATTTTAACCACATCTGATTGATTCCTCTACCATGGGGGCTGGGTGTTTGTGCTCGTTTTAATATACATCTTCATTTACATACAACACAGCACACTACCCACCATCACAGAATCACCCAATAGTGGATATATCCCTCTACTTAGGATTGGTGTCAAGAAAGGTATTCGATAGTAAATGACGCTAAGGTGCTGGAATACTGTTCCGCAGCAGTAGTTTAAGGTGCTGAAATATAAGAAAAAAGAGTTGTCACATCAAACACCTTTAAATGCCACGGACGTCTTCGAGCCGGTCTCTTGAGAATTTAAGAAGAAAAGCCTACGAATGGTCGACTCGCCACAGAGGTCGGCAAGTGTGTGAGAAAACCGACGGACTTGAAACTAGACACACCGCCATACCACGTGTTGAATCTAGGACTTAGTGTATTATTCAGTAAGAGCTGCGTTACACTCGCGGCACGAAAGCCATGCCTCTAATTATAGGTTGTGTTTCATTGCGGGCCCATCCAAGCGGCAAGCAGCCCAACACAGGCACAGGCAGGCAAGATCAATACAAGTACATTCCAAGTTTATTTGATTCGTATCACCTGGAAGCGGGTCAGGTCGGGGAGGAAACTTTCAAGGCCCCTTCCTAACCTGCGGAATTGCCATGCTCGAATCACGCTCACGCTACGGCACTAGTTCAGCGAAGGCCTCCTGCAACATTACATCACTTCTTACGCAAATATCCTACGCCATTTTTCTTTCGTACTTACTAAACCTCAAATATACACCTTCTTACCTATCGTTTTAAGTCTGCACTGAGCGAGACAATGTATTGTTCTTAAAAATGTGAATTGTTGTATGTCCAGCAAAAGAAATGGGAATGGTATAACAAATTAGACAAAAATATAAAGTTGTTAAAATGGCATGCTTGTGCATTACAACTATCAGAAAAACATTCACCGAGCAAGTAGCTTTTAGGGTCGCGAAGCTGTGAGCTTACATTCAGAACATAGTGGGTTCGAATCCCACTGTCGGCAGCCCTCAGGATGGTTTCGCGCGGTTTACCATTTTCATACCAGGCCACGACTACTTCCTTCTCACTCCTAGCCCAATCCTATCTCATCATCGTCATAAGACCTATCTGTGTCAGTGCTACGTAAAGCAAATTGCAAAATAGCAATAAAACATTCTGTTGTCCCTTTCAGGTGAATAATAACGTAAATAATTTTCAGTTTCAGTGTTTGTTTCTTTATTACTTCATTTTATTGCGTGAGTTCATGTTAATGAAAACGACTGTATGTGTTTCAGTCATGATATTCGATATTTCGTAAAAGATGAGGTGGAAATATTGTAAGGAGCAAATTGCTTGAAAAGGAGATTTAAATATTGATTTTTGTCTTTTTAGGTAGAACCTAATTTAACTAAAAGATATTTTCCTTATACCAGTTATTATATTTGTTAAAATTACAACTGAACTTCTTCTTATTATTATTATTACTATTATTAACATTATTATTACCGAGCTCGATAGCTGCAGTCGCTTAAGTGCGGCCAGTATCCAGTATTCGGGAGATAGTAGGTTCGAACCCTACTGTCGGCAGCCCTGAAGATGGTTTTCCGTGGTTTCCCATTTTCACATCAGGCAAATGCTGGGGCTGTACCTTAATTAAGGCCACGGTCGCTTCCTTCCCACTCCTAGCCCTTCCCTGTCCCATCGTCGCCATAAGACCTATCTGTGTCGGTGCGACGTAAAGCAACTAGAAAGAAACAGTATTATTATTATTATTATTATTATTATTATTATTATTATTATTATTATTATTATTATCCAGAATGAAAACTATCGTTTTCTGCTATTTTCGTCGATCTCTCTGCAAATATCAGAGTTAATTGGCAACGGCAATCCTTGGATTTGGAAACGAAAATCTCTACCATTGCTGTTCGGTCATCATCGTGATTATCAAACCATTTTCTTCTATGATCATACCGAACAATTTGGCTTGCATTCGGGAGAAGGTATGTTTGGATCCCGCATTCTGCAGCCTTGAAGATGGCTTTCCGTGGTTTTCGATTTCCACACCAGGCAAATGGTGGGGATGTTCCTTAAAGAAGGCCCTGTCCATCGACGTCAGAAAATCAGTCAGAGTTGCTACAAGGTTAAATATCTAGCAAACAAAAAGTAAATAATCAGTCATCGTAGGCATTCACACGCTGACAGGTAAAACGGCTGTCTTCTGACAGCATAAACGCCACTTATTATGTGTTCATAGATGTCCGAAGAGATGTAGTTCCTATTCTCGAATCACAAGCTCTGCCGCAATATTGGCACATCAATTCTACCAAACCTCCATGTCCCTCTACAGTAGTGTTCATTTCTTCCCTGATATTCTTGCTCTTTCCTACGATCTATTTTATCAGACTCGCGACTTTGCCATTGCTGGCAAGAGTGTCGTAGCAATAGCTAAAAGTGGAGCCCAGCAAAGCCTCTATGGCGACTTGGAGACACGAGAGGGTATGTAGCGGATCTACAAGGTCGCTGCTTAGCGCGAAAGACAATCCAGGGATATTGCCGCCACATTACTGACTAATGAAAGAGCCATTAACAACCGCTGGAAAAAGTATTTCGAAGGGTTACTAAATGACTCAGACGGCAGAGCGTCGGCCTCTCACCGCTGGATACCGTGGTTCAAAAAAGGGTCACTTCATGTGTGATTTGTGCTGGACAAAGCGGAGGCGGGACAGGTTTTTTCCGGGTACTCCGGTTTTCCCTGTCATTTTTCATTCCAGCAACACTCTCCATTCTCATTTCATAGCATCTATCAGTCATTAATAAATCACTTTGGGAGTGGCGACTCCATCGTACTAACAGCCTATATCTGATTCATTCATTACATCGCTGACCTGGTCAATGACTGGAAAATAGGTGGTAGGTTTTCACTAAATGAGGAGTTTTCACGAGACAGACCAGCTTTGCAGTGTCCAGTTGAAGGGCCTGTGCCTGAAGTCACCCCTTCTAATATTGCAGTAGCTATGTCAAGGTGAAGAACGGGAAAGCGGCTGGCTCTGATGTTATTCCAGCTGAACTATGGAAAGTCCTAGGTGCCGAAGGAAATGAGTGGTTGACGAAATTGTTCAACAAAATCCTCGCTGGATTTCCAATTCCAGAACAGTTCCGTCAAAACTTCCTTGTGTTCATCTACAAGTGTGATGCCCGAGAATGTAAGAATTACCTAGGCATCAAACTCAATTCACACACACTCAAATCAGAGAGCGCGTCATAGGAGACTGCATCAAGGGTTTGATTAACATCCCCCGGAATCAGTGTGGTTTCACATCAGATATGTCGACAAGTGACGCAACGAAAAGTAAAGTGACATTAGATCTGGTATGAGAACATCAGACATACTCTCTTCGAGTCAGACGAGTCGACCCTGAGTGAGCTCGGGAATGCCCGTTTTATGGGGTATATACGGCCGTGAAAGAAAAAGAAGAGGTGAGTTTGCCATTGCTGTTTCAAATATCATGAGCTCTCGCGGACAGCACGTCGCCATATTGGCCAATCAGATCCACTCAGCTGTCGATGTCAAATACCTATTGGACTTTAGAACGTTCTTGTACCGCGTTTTCATGTGAATCCTTTCATTCCCGTACTTGGTCCGTCGATAAAAATCCACGTGGCACAAATAGGTGAATATTGGTTGGTAAAACGGGTGTGTTCCTTTTCGTTGATAATTTCTCGAGCGCTTCGTAAGAACATTTATTGAATGCAATACTGTATTTAATTCCCCAGACGTTGGCGTTCATCCTGGAGAAAGCACACCTTTCTTTAGCTAACTTAAAGAGTTGTTCTTCGGTGTTGTTGAACATCTTCAGGCCTGTCGACAGTGGGGTTCGAACCCACAATCTCCCGAATGCAAGCTAACAGCCACGTGACCAAAATTACGCAGCCATACGATCGGTGAACATGAGGAGTGTATACATTTCAGCGGTTCCAGTTTCAGTTTCTGATTTTGACAACAACTATTAAGAGGCCAGTTTTATCTCAGAATGCTAAGATGCTACCGTATTTATAAGGTAGGCTTCCTTTTTAATCTCAATCCCAAGTTAATTTACATATGCTTGTACAATCTTCATTAAGATATCGGTGATGACTGTGTTTTCCCTTGTACTAGCAGTCATTAGCAGCAGTAGAAACAACAAGAGCAATGAACTCGAAAAGTGTATTTCTTGCCTTTTAATTGTGAAATAACTGTGTTGTTTTCAGGAGTTTTAGTATAATATCTCTCTAGATGTTGTTCTAGACTAGTTCTCTGGATTCCAGAAGAATCTTCTCCACTTAGCTCTTAAGAAACGAGCTAATGTGTTTAAACTGGCCCGAATCCTCTTAGGGGTTGTCCCACTGTCTTGATTCTTTTCTCAGGCCTGAAGGAGTTGGCTTCATTTCTTATTGATACCTTGCCTTCCTCTGCAACAAAAGCCTTTTAAGTTTAACATGTAATAAGTTGGCTTGTCTTTCTCTTTGCTCAGAATCATATTTTCGGCTTTGTTCTTCTCCTCTTCCTTTATACATTCCTTCTGTCTTTCTTTCATCTTATCCCTTCTATATATACATACATACACATCTTGCATTCTGTCCGCTCAGCTTTCCCTGTTCATATTTTAAACATTCATCAGCCTCTTTCTGCATGTGAAGAGTCAGGAGCAGCGTTTGATTTTCTTCCTTTGTTTTGTAAAGCAGATTAACTTTTGCAATATTATAAACGGATTTTGATTTTACTTCCGCTGTTCTCGTATCCTTTACTCCGCCCCTCTTGCAAAACCCTTTCTTTCTTCTCGTATTTTTTTGTCGAGAGCGTGCGTTCCTTCAGATTAAGAGATGGGTGAAGGGAAGCATTGCTCAGTGGATATTTTTCAAGTGCTATAGTGAAGACTCCTATACTTCAGGGTTTTTCTTTTCTTATGACCGATCGCAGAAATGCCAATCAAAACTTGACAGGAGTTTGATTGGTAATCAGTGTGGGATCGACTGACAATCATTCTATTTGAGTTATAGAAACAGCAATCATTGTTTGACAAACGATCAATCTTCCATCGGATAGGACCAGCAAGTTCATGCTGATCAAGAATTGATTCTCCAATCAGACTTTACACTCAAGGGTGGTAATCTTTCATTAAATGCATCTGCATAAGATTTCAATGTTAATAAATCACTGGACTGAAAACTTCGACGAAGTGGGTGGAAGAGGTAAAAAGAGATGCAATAGAAAGTGGACTTACAGTGGATATGGTTCACAACAGAAAATAATTTAGAAGCCGACTGGACAGCATCAAAACATTCCAGGAGAAAGCACCAAAATGTAGACCCAAACTGGTCATATCTGAGAATGAAAGGAAGATCAGAAGTGAAAGGATGAAGTGGTTCTGGGATAATAATAATAATAATAATAATAATAATAATAATAATAATAATAATAATAATAATAATAATAATAAGAAGAAGAAGAAGAAGAAGAAGAAGAAGAAGAAGAGAAAGCCTTAAGTTCAGTGCGGTCCATAGGCGACCAAATTCGGAAACAAGAAGAAGAATTTGAAGCTCATATAAAAGGTGCAGTGTTGTAACCAAGGTTGAAGTTTACAGAACACAACTTTATTTGCTTCACTTTATAATATTTACACAAATAACTGAAATTTATTTTGAAGCAAAAAGGAATATTGAATCTTGAGAAAAGTCTGTCTTTATACAATATGTACAGGTTTGCAGTCTTTATATACACTTCTATCTTGAAAAGATAGTCTTTGTGAATTGACACGTTGATAGTCGAGAACTATCTGGCACACTAACATAAATGTTCATGAGAGTCCTTGTTTGTTGAAGTGCCTGAATTCCTAAAAAGCAAGTTCAATTGATTGAAGAAATTCCACCTAGCGAAACTAAGGGATCTTGCATAAGTTAGGGAATGAAAATGGCTTGTAAAAGAATTACGGAACATAGGCAGCGGAAATAGGTAAGGGAGCGGTGACCAGAGGTGAAACCTCGTACTGCCAGAAATTCAGTCCACCTGGTCGAAGCACATTTTCAAGAGGAGTAGCCTCCGTGCTCGACGTAAGGTGTATTCTGGAGCTGGACACCGGGGCAAGTGGGCAAGTGAGCAGGCCGGGAGCTCCTATTTATAGTACACTCGATGGTCAGGCACGCGCACTGAGGGCTGCGCGTCGAAGCAAGCAGAATGATACACAGGCGCGCGTGCAGCTGGCTGGCGGAGCGAGAAAGGGAGCGCCGGACATACAACACCCTCCCCTCCTAAATGCGCCGGTACGGCGTGAAACGGCGGCGGCGCTGGCGGCGACTGCGATGCTGGGGCGGAGCTGCTGATATCTCTGTTGTATTGTCCGGAGCTGGAACTGGGCGGAGTGGCGCTGTCTCGTCCTGAAAGGAACCCATTGTTATTAAATGATCTAAAGCTCGTTCTGCAATAGATTTATCTGGTTTAGAAATAGCATCAATAGCTGGACAGGGGCGGTAGCGCAGACGTATCTGATCTTGATGGCGGCAGATACGTTTCTCCGTAGTCTGTATCTCGTAGAGACGATGACCCAAAGATCTGCAGATGACTCCAGGTATCCAGAGTGGGTTGGATTTGAATGTCCTGGTGTAGACCTTGTCGTTGAGGGAGAACTTCGTTGGTGAGGTCTTATGCTGGGCCGGAAGAGGCTGTAACAGAGAAAGTAAAGTTCTGTGAGGTCGTCCATGGAGCTTCTGTGCAGGAGAGACATTATCAGCGCCGGGTAGAGTTCTGTAGTTGTTTAAGAGTTGGAGCAAGGCTTGGTCTTTGGTTAAGCCTGAAGAGACAGCTTTCTTCATACTTCTTTTAAATGTTTGTACGAAGCGTTCAGCTTCACCATTAGATTGAGGGTGAAAAGGTGGTGCTAGGATATGACGAATGCCATTATGTGTACAAAAGTGCTGAAAAGCAGTAGCTGTAAATTGAGGTCCGTTGTCCGAAATGAGTACTTGCGGTAAACCTTCTGTAGTAAAGATTTTCTGGAGAGCACGAATGGTAGCTTCGGTTGTAGTAGTCGAATGCATATCCACGACATATGGAAAGTTTGACAGTGAATCGATGACTATTAACCACATGGAATTGAGGAAAGGACCTGCGAAATCGATGTGAACTCGTTCCCATGGAGTAGTAGCAGGAGGCCATGAAGCAAGATCAGAAGACGGGGCGTTCTGATTCGTTTGACATTGCTCACAATGATGTATTAGCTTTTCAATGGCGGCATCAATACCGGGCCAGTAGCAGTGTTGACGGGCGAGTTGCTTTGTTCTGGAGATACCCCAATGGCTTTGGTGTAATAATTCGAGAACTTGTTTCTGTAGGCTAAGTGGGATAACCACTCGGAAGATGGTGCCTGCTTCTAGTAGTACAACTCCGGCACGAGTCGTGAGACGATGCTGCATACGATGATAAGGTGCCAGGTGGGCAGGAAGTGTGCTCTGAAGAGGCCAACCGTTGCGGATGTAAGTACGTACAGTAGCAAGTGTACTGTCCTTATCCGTAGCTTTAGCTATGCAGGTAGCATCAATAGGAAAACTGGATACAGTATCTTCAAGTTCTATGTCCAACTGAAGACATTCAGATTCTTGAGAATCGAAGGCAGTGTCAGGACCAACGGGTAAGCGGGAGAGGGCATCAGCATTACAATGCTGGGATGTGGCTCGATATACAATCTGATAGGAATAATCAGAAAGGAACAGGGACCATCTTTGAAGCTTTCTGAGGGAATTCTCTGGGATCTTATTACCAGGATGGAATAAGTGTACGAGAGGCTTATGATCGGTAATGATCAGGAAATGGTTGCCATAAAGATATTCATTGAAACGGCGAATACCAAAGATGATGGCTAAAGCTTCTTTCTCTATCTGTGAGTATCGACGTTGATGGTCATTAAGTGTTTTCGAAGCGAAGGCGATGGGGCGTTCTTGTCCATGACGATCCTTCTGGGAGAGAACGGCACCGACACCATAGTCTGAAGCGTCAGTAGCTAGCGTGATGATCTTGTCGGGCTGAAAATGAGTGAGTTGTATAGCTTGAATTAAGGCGTTGTTGATTGTTTTCCATGCCTGTTGGCATTGCGGAGTCCACTGAAACTTAACACCTTTTTTACGTAGAGCGTTTAATGGAGCTGCTACTGTAGCGAAGCGTGGAATGAACTTATTATAATAGTTCGCTTTGCCTATGAAGGACTGAAGCTGCTTGAGGTTCGGAGGTGCTGGCATGTTTACTATCGCGGAGACATTCTGTATACTAGGACGAATTCCATTCTTATCAAGTATGTGTCCAAGGTAGTGAACTTGAGGCTGAAAGAAGGTACATTTAGCGAGATTCGCTCGTAGGCCATTGTCTTTCAATTTCTGGAGAAGAAGGCGGAGATTGGTTAGATGTTCCTGATGATCTTTTCCAGCAACAATAATATCATCCAGGTAGTTAGCACAACCGGGAATTGAGGCGGTGAGTTGAGCCAAATAGCGCTGAAAAATAGCCGCTGAGGATGAAACACCGAATGGGAGCCGCTGGAGCTGGAGCAGTCCGAGAGGAGTGTTAAGTGTGAGAAATTTCTTAGATTCTTCGTCTAAAAGTAGCTGGAGATATGCTTCTTTAAGATCAACTCGAGAGAAGAATTGTCCACCAGAGAGACGACGGAATAAGTCTTCTGGACGTGGAATAGGAAAGATATCGGTTTCGAGTTGTGCGTTGACTGTAGATCGAAAATCGCCACAAAGTCGAACATTACCATCAGGTTTCTTGATTACCACGAGTGGAGTAGCCCATTGACTAGAAGTAACTGGTACGACAATTCCAGTTTGTATCCATCTTTCTAATTCTTTCGTGACCTGGTCTTGAAGTGCTAGGGGTACTGGACGTGCTTTGAGGAAGCGAGGCTTAGCTCCGGATTTCAGCTGTATGTGAGCTGTATAGTCTTTTGCTGTTCCGAGCTGAGAGTCGAAGACTTCATGAAACTGCGCTAGGAGAGCGGTAACGTCAGAAGTAGGATGCAATGTAGATACGACGTTAATGTTGTCATGTATCTGGAAACCAAATAAGTTAAATAGATCCATGCCCATAATGTTTGATGCAGTGTAGTTGTTAACTATGAGAAGAGGAATGGCCTTCTGAATTCCTTTATAACTAGCCTGAAGCTTAATTTGACCTTTGATGTCAATTTTCTTCTTGTTAAATGTCACGAGCTGGATGTCAGCTGGAGAGCATGAAGGTGAACCTAAGTCGTGGTAGGTAGTCAGGTTAATAATAGAGACAGGTGATCCAGTGTCTAATTGAAAATCGACAGATCGATCAGAGAATGAGAGAGGAACGATGATTTTGTGAGAATCCTTTGTGGGAAGAATAAGATTGATCTGATCAACTTCCATGTCTTGGCGGGGCTGTATATGCTTCCGGCGCGCTGCAGGAGTCTTAGCAGGGCGGAGCGAACTTTGACAGACAGTCTGAATGTGTCCAAGTTTATTACATCGTTCACAAGTAGCTTTGAAAAAACGACAGTCACGACGTTCATGATGCTTGAAACAACCTCGGCAGGAAGGCAGGAGTTTCGAGGTGCTTTTAGAATTGGGCTTCCGTGTAGCATTACGATAGGGAACCTGGCGAGAATGCTTGGTGGAGAGCGCCTTATCCGTACGGTTCACTGTAGCAGAGGACTTGCGGGCCTGAGGCGAGACTTGTGCAACTGCGTGTGGAGAAGCTATGGCTGCGGCAGTCTTGGTAGTAAGCTCATAAACCGTAGCAATACGCTGGACGTCTTCTAAAGAAGGGTTACTCTGCTTGACAGCGTCAAAACGTATTTTGTCTTCAGGAGTATGTAAAATTATCATGTCCCGAATGAGAGAATCAGTGTAGGATGAACCACAACCGTCCTTGGAGCAGATGAACTGGCAGGGTTTAGCTAGACCACGCAATTCAGTTATCCATTCAGTATGTGTCTGATGGGGTTGCTTTCTGCTCTGAAAAAATTTATAGCGAGCAGCCACTATGTGAGGAGCTTTGGCATAGTGTTCCGTGAGACGGGCCAAGAGCTGCGTGAAGGGTACCTCAGATAAGTGTTCTTCTGGACTTAATTTACGTAGTAATTCACACGTAGCATTGCCAACCGAACTAAGAAATAGTGCGCGGCGGCGTTGATCATCTGTGACAGAATGGCAGATGAAATGCTGTTGCAAGCGGGCTAAATAAACTGACCATTCTTCCTGAGCCGGGTCAAAAGCAGAGAACGGAGGAATAGCTGATGGCTGTGTAGAGACAGAAATAGCTTGAATAGCCTGAATTAATGCTGCCTGTTGTTGTTGCATAAACTGTTGTTGTTGCTGCTGTAAGGCTTGGAAGACCGTAGCGAGTTGTTCCGCAGTAGCCATTGCGAGATGCGTGCAAGAAATAGTAAGGTAAGCTGTGTGTCAGAACTGGTTGGAGTGTCGTTGCTGTTTAGCACGTCGCCGTAGAGTTGACAACTGGGCCCGTTGAATTGTAGTGTTGGTTTCGTGTGTACCTCGTCGCTATAGAGTTGGCGACTGGGGCCGATGAATTGGAGTGTCGCTTTTTTACCTCGTCGCCATAGAGTTGGCGACTGGGACCGATGAATTGTATTGTGGTGCTTTTTTACCTCGTCGCCATAGAGTTGTGTTGTAACCAAGGTTGAAGTTTACAGAACACAACTTTATTTGCTTCACTTTATAATATTTACACAAATAACTGAAATTTATTTTGAAGCAAAAAGGAATATTGAATCTTGAGAAAAGTCTGTCTTTATACAATATGTACAGGTTTGCAGTCTTTATATACACTTCTATCTTGAAAAGATAGTCTTTGTGAATTGACACGTTGATAGTCGAGAACTATCTGGCACACTAACATAAATGTTCATGAGAGTCCTTGTTTGTTGAAGTGCCTGAATTCCTAAAAAGCAAGTTCAATTGATTGAAGAAATTCCACCTAGCGAAACTAAGGGATCTTGCATAAGTTAGGGAATGAAAATGGCTTGTAAAAGAATTACGGAACATAGGCAGCGGAAATAGGTAAGGGAGCGGTGACCAGAGGTGAAACCTCGTACTGCCAGAAATTCAGTCCACCTGGTCGAAGCACATTTTCAAGAGGAGTAGCCTCCGTGCTCGACGTAAGGTGTATTCTGGAGCTGGACACCGGGGCAAGTGGGCAAGTGAGCAGGCCGGGAGCTCCTATTTATAGTACACTCGATGGTCAGGCACGCGCACTGAGGGCTGCGCGTCGAAGCAAGCAGAATGATACACAGGCGCGCGTGCAGCTGGCTGGCGGAGCGAGAAAGGGAGCGCCGGACATACAACATGCAGAATGACGCAATATTTTATTTTCCGTAATCATTAGCCTAAAATTACATCAAGTCAAACTTATAGCGGTTTTGAACAAATAAAAGTTAATTTAAATCAAGAAAATTGCACTAAACGTTGAAATAATTACTAACCTCTGGCATATTAATATTCATTTAAAACTAAACTTTAGAATTAATAAGCTAAAATGACGAAATTTAAACCTATATGCAGCATGTTTGTTTACTCTATTGTTTTTTCGAACCGTTCTCCGATCATTGCATGCACTGTATTGTAGTCTGTTCGCCAGTCTTAATGACAATGACGGTGATATCTAGTAATTTCTTAACATGGATTCTTCCAATGAGGAAATCTTCTAACAATATGAAAAAATAAATCGTGACAGACATGAACTGCTTTTTACGTGTAATGAAAGTGAATTTCTCAAAAGATTTAGATTAAATAAGGACTCGAGATTTTTGTTGGTTTTTTTGTTAACAACTGGCAATTGGCTTCATTGAAGTCGCAAACAATTTCCTTCCATGTTGCCTCCTGTTTTCCCGATACAGCAACCGTATTTTAATTTTAATATGAATGTATCCCTCTACGGTATTAAGTAAGAGGGCTCTATCATTCAATGAAAAATTCGGTCCTCTCACTTTCTTAGTAGGTACATCACTCATTTTTTCGAAAACCAAATCAAAACAAAACCTCGAACAGCTATTATTCAGCTGTCACAGAACACGATCAGCTGTTTCCTGATTCACTGCAACTTTGATGTCTTTCCTCGGCATCATCCTTAACGAATCAACATGACAGTGATCACGAATTGGGAGCTGTTTCCCTATTAATTTCCTTTTCATATCTTCAATCAGTAACTCGGGGCAAGTTGATCGGTGGTTAGGTTTTCTGCAACCAGGCCTCAGTTTTCTTTACAGCGATCGATTCGCACATTGTGAGTATTGGCTCTATGATACATATTTAGTAGTTTTAAGCTTGTCTTCAGGAGATTCTGGATTCGAATACCACCGTCAACAACTATAATTAAGATCATGGCACTACTTTCCTAGTTCTACATGTGTTGGTGTGAAAATATCTGGAAAAAATCAAATTATCGTTAACAATAATAATAACAACAACAATAACAGTAAGATGGAGAATAAGAATAGGCCCATTAATGCTTATATCGTCCGCTGGATGTCATTTCATGGATAACAACAGCGAGAGAAAGAAATTCCGAAATGGATATATATATAGCTACGTGACCAAAACCACGTAGCAACTTTCTCGATTTTCGTAAATTTTCTTTTGAATTTGATTAGATGCGATTTGTATGAGAGAAATGCTTCATTTCTCGAAGCGCACTGCACGCAATCTAACAGGAATGTCAAAAATTCAACTGGCTTGTACATCCGCACTCCAAATTACACCGCGATAAATTATCCCTAGAAACAGTTGATCAAAAATACCGCATTACAGTTGTTCTTGCATGTAGAGTAATGTGCTCCCTGCAGGAGTGGCCCGACTTCGAAGGTGACATGTCATTTGGTAGCATTGCTAGTTTTGTCACATTTCGCGATACCTATTTGGTGGCCTCCCCTTGTTCCAGCACTTAGGGAATTCTAAACTGGAAATTGAATGCAGGGTACTGGGCAAGAGGGAGACACGGTTACATATGAACCACGGCCATTAAGGAGCAATAGGGCACTTATCAAAACATTCTTCAATTAAAAGTTGCATGTTAAACTGAGGCAGTCCTTACCTGGCTGCATCTCTCAAGCTAGTCAGTACTTCCAGTAGGTTTTTCTGATTGTGAATGACAAACTACTTTATTCCTAATTTTGCTCCTTAGAACACAGGTATGTCTTCTTGAAGATTCCCTCTAATCATATAACCCGCGATGGTTCTCCATCCAATGTCTGTATTTTATCTTAACATACAAATAAACAAACAAAAAAGAGTATAATTTGCAGCATGGAGATAGTCTGACAAGACTGAAGAAACACTCCGTCTGCCAACACCTTTTATTCAAGGAGCAACATATTTAGTGACCTCACGCTCAGTCTGTGACAGTCGACCTGTGTAATGCTTGACAAATTCTGGCAACACGTGTATTTATCTTGGACCCAAACTGAGGCCACACAGGCAGATAAATTTTCTTCTCCTTTGCCAAGTACTCATGGAATATTTAAAGGAGTGAAGTGACATGCTGGTTGTTCGTAATATGATGCACGATTTAGTTCCTAGGGCTGTTTTTACAACAATTCAATAGCCAAATAACCAGGTGAGTGCGTTATTTTACAAATAATTCATCCAGTTATTTACTGAGATATGCCATCTCGGGAAAGAAAAGTATAATATTTCATTTTCGTAATCTCTTTTACAATTAATGGCGTATGGCCTCCGAAGAGGTCTAGCGCAGGTCTTTCGAGTTGACGGCGTATAGGCGACCTGCGCGTCTGTGAGGATGGGGTTTTATGATGAATTCTTATTATGAAGGTACATACACCCAGCCCCCGAGCCATCAGAATTAACCAATGAAGTTTAAAATCGCTGACCCGGCTGGGAATTGAACCCAGGAACCCCTGGACCAAAGCAAAATCAAGGACAAAATGACTGAGACATTTAAATTTCATAAAGCCCCAGATTCAGGACATTTTAAATTGATTAATGGTAAAACAACTAGTAACCATTTTAAATACATTTCGTTATAAATAAAATTATATACAACCTGTGTCTGAAAAGTTCGGTAAATGGTCTCATGAAATAAAGACAACATAAGTTACACATAAAACTCCTTTACTGGCCTTCAAAGTAATCTCAGTTAGCTACAACACACTTTTGACATCGACTGTAAAGCTGCTGGAAGCTGGCAGCAAACGCTTCTTTTGGAATCTCCCGGAGAACCCTTGTCACGCGTTGTTGGATACCTGCTACGCTGTCGGACCAGTGGCCTTGCAGGGCTAATTTAAGACGGGGGAACAAAAAATCTGCCGGCGCCAAATCCGGGAAATACGGAGGGTGTGAAAGAACAGTCACCTGGCGTTCAGCGAGAATCTGGGTCACGCGGATCGCGGTGTGCGGACGGGCATTGTTGTGGAGGAGCTTTCACTGTCCACTCCGGTACAATTCAAGCCGAATCCGTCTGATGCGTTGTAGTAGCCGTTTCAAAACTCTCTCGTAGAATTCCGCGTTGACAGGTGTACCTTGGAGTACAAATTCATGTTGAATGACACCACTGCTGTCGAAAAAGGCGATCAGCATTATCTTAGACTTTGTGCACCGACTTTTCTTGGGGTAGTGTGCCTGTTCTCTCGTCCGGAGCCTCGGTTTCGATTCCCTGTCAGGTCAAGGATTTCTTATCTGGATTTGAGGGCTAGTTCAAGGTCCACTCAGTCTACGTGACTGTAATTGAGGAGTTATGTGTCTGTGAGATGGCGGCTCTGGAACAAAAAGCCAAGAATAACAGGCGAGAAGATTCATGTCATAGACCGCGCGATGCCCCGATCTGCAGGCCTTCGAGCAGAGCAGCGGTCGCTTGGTAGACCAAGGTACATTACGGCTGTTGTACCATGCGGTTTGTTTTCGTTTGACGTCCAAAAAGTGTAATTTTCCATATCGTTGATGTCCGGGACTTTTATTTATCCGTGATTTTTCTCAGTGCTTCTATATTAATGAATTGAAATGAAATGGCGTATGTCCGAGGACATGTTTGGCTCGCCAGGTGCAGGTCTTTCGATTTGACTCCCGTAGGCGACCTGCGCGTTGTGATGAGGATGAAATGATGATGAAGACGTCACACACACCCAGTCCCCGTGCCATAGAAATTAACTAATGATGGTTATAATTTCCGACCCTGCCGGGAGTCGAACCCGCAACCCCTGTCACCAAAGGCTAACACGCTAACCATTTAGCCAGGGTCCGGTCATTAATGAGTTTTTACCTTTAAATTAAGACGAATAATTAAGCTATGACTTTTATGTGCAATTCGAAACACAGGTAGGCCACACGCATCTTTCCATTTCGAATTATCCACATGCATTCGCCGGGAGTCGAATCTCACTGATGGCAAAGTTAAGGCCTAGGACTGGGGAAGAAACGGCCGTGGCCTTAATTAAGGTATAGCCCGAGGACTTACCTCATGTGGAAATGGAAAAACATGAGAAACCATCATCAGGGCTACCGAGTGTCAGGTTCGAACCCACTCACGCCCGAACGGAAGGTTACAGTTACGTGGTCGTACCACGCTGCCAACTCGCTCGGTGTTCGACCCTGAAGCTTTCGTCTTGGTTAAATACCAGCAAAATATTGTTGTTACATACCCGGTCTAGAATGTGCCGTATGTACATGTATGTAAGTATGTATGTGAAACGACTCGGCAGAGGTGTCTTCCTTACAATAGGCCTATATAAGTTCCTAACACAAAGGAACTATGTGAGAAACGATCACCTTTGTTTAAATTATTTGTTGAACTTGTGTCTTAATACCAGCTGACTTTCCCACATTCATGTCTGCAATGCACCTAAAATGTTCAATGTGCTTTCTCTTCTGGCTAAAAGTGAATGCTAGGAGGTAATTTACCAGAGTTTAACGACAATCCTTTTACTAAATAATAGATCAAAAAGTTCATTTGACGATCAGTACAACAGCAACAGTAGCAAAGGAAAATGAGGACGCATTTTCTATAGATAGCACGCTGTATCTGCATTAACTGAGCGTATGAACTCGTTAATCTAAATGATCTTTGAAATCAGGAGGATGTAACAGTACGTAACAGTATAGAAAAATATATTTTCTTTAACCCAATGTAATTAATGAAAGGGAGGCAATGCCAATGTTCTTTGAGTACCTAATTGTAGTTGTCACTCATACAAAATGTCCTTGTCCTATACTCGGGGGATATGGAACAGCGCCCATGATCAGTGGTATTTCCAGATCCATTAATTAGGCCGGCTGAACTGTGCCCATAGTCAAGTCGGTTGTTAGCCCAAGGTCTGTTTAAGCGGAAGTGACGGACTCTCTCACTGTTAAGAATAAGAGGTAGTACCCCCGTCCCGATAAGCAGCGACACTACGGGAAACCCAACACTTATATATTTGTTTATCAATTTAGTTATTTATTTATGGCATAAAAATGAAAAGCTATACTAACAAATCGAATAAAAGCCAAAAATTGAATCTTTACACATTGAAATATATTCCTTTTTGGTTGGTTTTAATAAATGTTGCTAAAAACTTTGTCAAAGAGATGGTGAAATGTAGGCATTATTCTCATAGAAGGCACTGTTGAAGATTTTATAGAGTCGGTTTAGCAGTGATGTTTTGTTTGTGGATGTCCTAGTCATTTCTTGTTCATATGTGACTTTTTTCTTGAATTGATTTCCTGTGCATGAACATGAGCAATGAACAATTCTTGATCTTAGATTGTGGTGTGTTTCTGACAACGAATTCCTGCGTTTCATACTTGTCGTCTGCAAGTTTACATAGATTTGAAATGAGTCACTTAAAATTGACATTATTCGACACAACATAATTCGCTAACCATGGGCACACTGCCACTGTCAGTTTTCGAAGATTGAAGCTAATGACCAGGGTTGCGGGTTGCGGGACCGGGGGTTGCTCTTGCTCCTCATAAAGAGACCCTTGCGCTCCAATGATGACTACTGCCCTGCCAGATGGCCTGCTGATCTAACAGTGCTACATGGTCAACGTGACGATATCCTCAGTCGAACATTCTTGACGGGATCTGCTGTCCCTCAGATCAGGTAGTTTCGAAGTTGCTCTCACGAGGTTGAGTGAACTCGTCTAAACTTCGGTCCCAGATTAAAAAAGGATGTTCTAGATGTCGCGAAAAATGCTGCTATTGAATTTAGCATCTACCGAAGGCTGCTTGTATAAGGCGTCTTCAAAACTGATTAGATGATGGCTCTGTTAACACTTTTGAGTTAACATTAAACTCCTTCTTAACATTATGCACAGTTTACGTTTTTAATATTCTGACTGGCAAAATTAATAGATCACTTGAATTTTCAGAGGAAAAAGCATGTTAAATTGTGAAACATTTGTTTTATTATTTAAACTGATTTTTTCGGACAGATAACATTACTTAGTAAAAAAAGTAGATTTTTCGTGAAAATAATCGTTATAAAATATCAAAAATATTATTATTATTATTATTATTATTATTATTATTATTATTATTATTATTATTATTAAGATCTGACAGTCGTATCAGTCCGAATCGTTGGCCTGGCCTTCGGTTCAGAGTGTCCCGAATTATATTCCTAGCCGGGTGGGGGATTTTAATCGCTTCTGATTAATTTTTCTAGCTCGGGGACTGGGTGTATGTGTCCATCCCAATACCCTCCTTATCATATTCAGACAACATACCACACTACTAACCACCACAGAAACACGCAATAGTTATTACATCCCTCCATATAGGGTTGGCGTCAGGAAGGGCATCCGGCCGTAAAAGAGGCCTAAATCCACATGCGTGACACAGTTCACACCTGCGACCCTACAGGTGGGGGGAAAACCGGTAGGAAAAGAAGATCTAACAGTCGTATCAGCACACAAATATTCACTTCATAACTGGTTTTCGGACACTAAGGTCCATCATCTGTGATTACAAACTTACATAAAACATGTTGATCCACGTAGATGTGTCGTCAATGTAAAATAGAGCCCAAGTAAAGTAAACGGTGAAAGGGCTGGCTGGACATGCCGTTAAGGTTTTTATGCTAGTCTAGTAACAGCTCAACACACCTCCACCCAGCCAGTACTCTGCTCAATACACGATAACACTGTGACTCCGGTGGGGCACAGACGGCAACCAGCACTACTGCCATCAATCTCCAATCACTCACTCTACTCCAGTCAGTACTCCAAGGCAGTGCACACACTGCAGGAGTTCTTTTACGTGCAGGTAAATATACCCACACGATGGTGACGTATTTGAGCACCTTCAAATACCACCGTACTGAGCCAGGATGGAATATGTCAAGCGGGGATCAGAAGGCCAGCGCCTCAACCGTCCGAGCCACTTAGCCCGGCGACGAATGATTTTCGAACTAATGGTTCTGTAAAAAATAACAACCTTTATTTTCCTCTTCCATCATCCCTAGAAATAGGAGCATTGAATCGCGGTACACCCTGTAGATTACGGATGCTGTAGATAGGAAAAAAAAAAGATTGTATGGTACCTACCATGTATTAAACAGATGAATTCTTTCACAACTTTTCTGTGTGATTTTGATTTAAGACTTCTAATCTATAACTATTAGAATTTTTCTTTGCTTGATTGACTGTGGTTTCGCATATTTCGAATGTCATAAATAGGAATAAGACTCGATAACAAACAAATGTAACTGGCATTGCTTTCACAGCATTTACGTTGCATGAAACACACACACATACACTAAGTTAGAATGTTGCTTATCATCCCAAACTACTGTCAACGCATTCTTCTCACGTTGGATGTTATAGTTATAAACTATCCAGCATGTCTGAAACCGTTCTTTAAATGTTGTAAACTATGACCGTGTGGGTGAAGCCGTGAGTGGAAACTAGTCTTAAATAAGCAGATATCTGTAAGTTATTTAAACGACTGTGTCTAGTTGTGTTTCTGTCTTCTTCGTTGGAAGGTCATAAATGAGGCTGTGTTATTAAGATAAATTCGTTGTGAGGGGATGGTTATCTCTCTTTATTTCCTCTTAAGATTATAATGATCCCCACCACTACCACCGAAAAATTAATTGTGAATACGTGAAACCGAACTGTGTTGAACGAGTTTGATAGCCGAGAAACATATAGGTTATCAAGGGGACCTCAGTTCGATTCCCGGGGAATGCATGTAAGATTTTTGAAATCAGAAGTCTGATCCCTCTGGTCTGGATTTCGCGTAAAACTGTACAACAATAGTCACATAAAACTACAAGCTTACAGAGTTGTTTAACACAATGTTGAGACCCTGAGTTTTTTTTTTTTTTTTTTTGCTAACGGCTTTACGTCGCACCGACACAGACAGGTCTAATGTCAACGATAAGATAGGAAAGGCCCAGGAGTTGGAAGGAAGCGGCCGTGGCTTTAATTAAGGTACAGCCCCAGCATTTGCCCGGTGTGAAAATGGGAAACCACGGAAAACCATCTTCAGTGGTGCCGACAGTGGGATTCGAACCCATTATCTCCCGGATGCACGCTCACAGCCGCGCGCCCCTAACTGCCTGGTGGCTAACTCGCCCGGTCCTGAATGAACTAGGTCCTATAACTGTAGATTGCTACAGATAAGTCGTTTATAAACCGAGAACGTGTTTTATTTACTTAGCAAGCACTGATATGCGCACTCATTCAACATGTCCACACACCATTTCAACTGTACAAAGGATTCGATTAAACGAGGAACTCTTCGATCGAGAACTGAATCTTTAATGAAATGAGCTCCCGTTCTTTGTCACAAAAAACCATGGCCTTTGCAGATAAGTGGTAGTTCAGTTCATTTAGCCAATGCAGCAACAGTAAAGAGAGATGGATGGATATTGAGGAATAATTAATTAAACTGATGTAATCAAAATAATTAATTCTGAAGTTTAGTTAAGAAAATTGTTTTTCACGTTCTGGATAGAGGAGAACCATAGCGTATTTTTAATCCTCGTCAGGTAATTGAAATGGCCCTTTTTTGTTTGTTTGACAGTGCAAGTAGTGATGTGTAATTAGTACATTAATGACTGGCCTGGATTAATCGTGGGACGGGTGGGGGCAGGAGTGTACAGTAGCTACTGGTACGGTACATTCCACGCCTCCAGGGGCTTCAGTGGGAACTAATTCTGCTGTGATGTGATGTAAAGGGATGGGAATTTATATACATATATATATGGTTGGTTTTTATCGCGCACGTTCTGCTGGAGGCAGGCTTTTCCCACGAGATTACACTGTTTCAGACATTTTTTTGTTTTTGTTTAAAACTCTAGGCACTTCAAATATCATAGCCAATTTCATTATTTCCTAACCAATTTATAGTACTTTATATACCTCGTGTTATCATCGTCAGGATTATCTATACAAATCCTGTTTCGGGTAAACAGAATAAGAAACATGAATGTATAACTCTGCTGGATTGCAACGAAAGGACCCGTGACGTGTGAAGCAAGATGTGTAAAGAATAGATGAGAAAAGACAAAACGATGAGTTTATTTACACTGCAGTGGCGTGCACTGCTGGGGTAAAGAACTTCGTATTAACATTTTCTAATTATTCCTTAGAACGCTTTTCATAATGTTTAAAACATTGCGAAAATCTAAGCCAAGGCAAGTATAGCTGTCTCGAAAATCCGCTCGCACTACCGCAGTTCAGCCTCTCCAGCGAGCTGGGTTTCCTTGCCGGCGCGATAGAGAGCTACTCCCAGCAAAATTTAAGGTCGCTTGGGTGACGCATGCACTTGAAGCTTCCTCGAGGTGGAGCTGTGCCCCTCCCCAGACAGCAATTTACGGCGACAGGCCAGCTAGCTTAGGTAAGAGGTGTTAGTTTTAATACTTGACACTCGAAGTCTTCAGCGCTACACACTGGAGACTGCAAGAAAAATATAAACATCTTAACAGTATAGCCACTTGCATCTCGTCTTGCTAATAAAAATAGAACCAGTTTATGAAATCAAGTGTAATATACAGAAGAAGAATATATTTTAGTCTTGGGTTTCGGCATGTAAACCGTTTTTTCGAGCAATTCATTGATGGCACGTGAAGGGTACGTGTTCCTATAGCCGCAGAAAAATATTTAGGTTGCCCAGCATGAACACAGATTTAAGCTCGAATGGTCATCTGTGATGGTGGTATATAGTGAATTTTTGTACTTTTCCTCTTGGATTAGGTGAAGGTTTCGCGAGTTCGTTGGCATTCTTCATGAATATAACGTGTGTTATACGTCGTGACAAAAATTTTCCCTTGTTTGTCGTTGATGCACGTACACTCAGTACGCGAGTGAAACCATAAAACTTCAACGACGGTAAAATACCAGTTAAATTTTGCTGATTAGTTTAGATTAGGCTTTTTAAGTAAAAAACTAATAGTTAGTCCCAGTATATTTTTGTGAAAACCATGACTGTACTATTGTGAAACGTCACCGGATGAAACTATAAGTACATTGTTTAAAATCTGCTATAGATTAAGTTGTGATGGTGTCGTCACTGTCGTGAATTTCAATTTGGAAGTATGTGCGATCGTGTGGTTGAAAATATTCTTGAAAGAACTTTCTCAGGTAGACCTTTCCATGAGAAATGCAGCCTTATAAAATGGTAATGTTGACTTTAGAGAGTGTAGTGGGGCTATGATTGTTTATATTTTTAAAAAATTGCAGCTTTGGGTAATGTACGAGTATATGTTCACCGCACGGCACTAATTTACAGTCATACTAGCTGTAGTACCCAGCACTGCACGGATAGTTTTTCAATGATTACCTTTAAGATTTGTATTACCAGTTAGTTATGTGTGAAGTTAATTTTTATAGAATTCCCTAAACAGATGTTAATTTTACTATCTATTAGGCAGTTTTCGATTTATTTATTAACTTCAATGTTTAGATTATTTAAATTTCGAGTCAAACTTTGACTGGGAAGTATTTTATTCTTTAAAAAATATTAAGTGATAACTATTATGTATTTACCCGTCGCGCTATAGGTATGATGTACACGATTTGAACTGTCATTGAGACTGAAACCAATCGGCCTTGCGACCCCAAAAGCACTGGATTCAACACTAATCTCGGTCATTTTAGACTACTTTTAAACCCCTCTCAGCACCCAGTCTCAATGGAGGCTGAACTTGGACTTTAACGGTATCCAGAGCGTCACAGTTCATCTCAGCGATACATAAACAATGGATTAGACATTAATATAGGTTCTCCTGCTGCTACTGCTTTTCCTACACCTGTGGGATCGGGGTGTGCCTGTTTTTAATCGTTTTTACGCCCGAATCATCTTCCTGACGCCAATCCTATATGGAGGGATGTAATCACAATTCCTGTGGTGACTGTTAGTGTAGTATGTTGTCTGAATATATAGAGGAAAGTGTTGGGGCAAACACAAAAGACAGTCCCCGAGCCAAAAACGACTCAAATATGGGTCATTTTCGATTTTTACATTTCACCCCTACCCTAGAGGGCGAGAAGTCTCTTACCCCCACACAGTATTTTTTTTTTTCCAGATAGTAAGTCATACTCGTATCTTTTGGTTGAGAGCTATGCTGGAACATACACACATAGGGCCTACGTCCATTATCTCGGTAATTTTGGAAATTTTCTTTTTGACCTTTTCTCACCCCCTATGCGAAAGGAGGCTGAACGTGGGCTTTAAAAATCCGGAGTGTCACTATTCATCTCTGCAACCCTATAAAGTGTAGATTCGAAACTATTCTCGATTATTTGAATATCGCACCACCTCCCACCACCTCGCAGTTTGTCTCCTGATAGTATGTCTTAAATGTACCAAGATTGTTTGAAATCACTCCCATAGTCCCGAAAACTATGGATTCAACAATAAATGAGGCCGTTTCTGGTTATATTTCACCCCTTTCCCTGGGGTTCTAGGGGTGTCTTGCCCTACGGAAATTTTTACCACCGAGCTCGATTGTTGCAGTCACTGCAGTATCCAGTATTCGGGAGATAGTGGGTTCAAACCCCTCAGTCGGGAGCCCAGGAGATGTTTTTTTCAGTGTTTTCCCATTTTCACACCAGGCAAATGCTGAGTTTTCATTAATTAATGTTTTCTTAAGAGGTTAATGAAACCTATAATAATAATAATAATAATAATAATAATAATAATAATAATAATAATAATAATAATAATAATAATAAACCTGTAATATAACAGATTCCACGATAGAGCCGGGTGTCGAACCGAGTGGGAAAGCTACTAGTGGCTTTACGTGGCTTACGACACAGATAGGTCTCATGGCGACAATGGGATAGGAAAGGCCTAGGTGTTAGAAGGAAGCGGCCGTGGCCTTAATTAAGGTACAGCCCCAGCATTTGCCTAGTGTGAAAATGGGGAAACCACAGAAAACCATCTTCAGGACTGCCGACCGTGGGATTCGAACCCACTATCTCCCGGATGCAAGCTCACAGTCGCGTGCCCCTAACCGCACGGCCAACTCGCCCGGTAAAAGTGGGAGAGTAATATGCTATGTGAAGTTGTAAATTTTGTTCTTAACTTACTTTACCAGGTTTTGCGGCTCTAATAGTAGATCGCTGGTCTCCTAAGCCCAAGTTACCGGTTTCGATCCCAGTTCAGTCCGGCGGTAGTTGAAGGCACTCACGTACTGCAGCCTCGTGTCGGTAGTTTTACTGGCACGTAAATAAACTCTCCCGAGACAAAATTCTTCCACCTCAGCACATCCGCACTTCATAGAATAAGTAGTTTTAGGATTTGAAACAACTAACATTATTATTGACATAGTCTAAATATGTCTTATGGCTGGAGCCATCTGAAAATTTACGTCACGAAGGTAGCGATACAAAATGTATGACGAGATGTTACCTAGCAAACATACAGGCTGTGATGTGAAGTGTTGGTTGATGGCCATAACTGAGAGACATATTATCAAAGAAGGGAGTTAGACTACAGATGGTCGATGTGATCTTGTAGGTTATGATGCGAAGTATTGATGGACGCCCATGACTGAAATTCAATATATAGAAGGCTCTTTTATCAAAGAGAACTCATTTCACCATACTCTAGAGAAATTATTTCATTCGTGGCATTCATAGACCCTGAGTCATTTTCCCCTTTTCGATGCACTGAATCCTACACTTGAGAACTCCAGATTTCATACAGATATCTCTCGAAAACCATTCGTTAGAAATAAATAAATAAATAAATAAATAAATAAATAAATAAATAAATAAATAAATAAATCGTTATCAGTTTGAGTTTCATTTATCGAAATACATATTTATAATAATTTGATTTCCCAAAGGGAAATTTGTCATTATTATTATTATTATTATTATTATTATTATTATTACTGTTATTGGCTTTATGCCACGACCGCTTCCTTCCCTCTTCCTTGTATATCCCTTCCAATCTTCCTATCCCCCCACAAGGCCCCTGCTCAGCATAACAGGTGAGGCCGCCTGAATGACGCACTGGTCATTCTCCCCAGTTGTATCCCCCGACCCAATGTCTCACGCTGCAGGACACTGCCCTTGAGGCGGTATAGGTGGGATCCCTCGCTTAGTCGGAGAGAAAAACCAACCCTGGAGGGTAAACAGATCGAGGAGAAGATGAAACCAAACAGACAAACTAACACGACCTTAAAAATTTTCTTCTACCGACTATATAGTTTAATGGCCGTCCCTTGGAATTCAGCTTGTTATGAGACACCTTGTGGGAATGTCGTGTCTGCAGGTAGAAGAGGATAGTTGTAATGGAGTAATTTAGAGGTGAATATTACCGGCAGGGAAGTTACTGTCATACGGTAGAGCAAGTTGCTGTTAAGTTGGTGTTAGAGAACATGAGCGACAGCACTAAACATTCCTGATGTTGTGAAGTGAAGAGCTGTGTTATTGCACATCGTACGCTAGGTAGCGTTCGTGAGTCCCGCTCGATAAACCAGCGAGAGATAATTACGTCGAGTTAGGTATAAAGTACTGACTTGAAGAAGCGTTAATGCATAACTCACATCTATGTGTCTGTCTCACCATCGGCATGATAACGATCGTAATGCGAAATATTACGACATTCCGTACTCAAATTCTGATAAATTTAGAATGATTCCTGCTGCCTTCGTAACTATCTGGAAATGGAACTTCATTTAATGGACAAGTATGCGGAAATTAATGCCATATTATCTACCATTCCTTCACACACACTAGGTCCCGCCGATGCTTAGCAGCTCTTGGGAAGGAAATTGGAATTGTTCGAATCTGGGACAATTCTTCTCACTTTCATACACTGTCATTCTCCATTGACGGACTGATCAAATCAATCGGCAGAACTGTGCCTTCTGTGCTCCCGTTGTTGGGTTCCATCCCAGAACAGTCCAGTGGTATTTCAAAGTGCTCAGGTACGCCAGCGTCAATTTGGCAGATTATTGGTACTGCAACCATACCATCCACGCCATTGCCCCATAGAAACATACGACAGCATCATTGTCCCCATAATTTCGGTCTACCGCCATATAGCACCAAGGCGTTCGATGGTATAAGACCTTTTAAGTCTAGAGTCAAATGCCATCTCATCTAGAAATCAAGGAAAATAAACTTCAAAGTGTTGGATGAACAAATGCTCTGCAAGGATCAACTGCACTCCTCCGTTCCAAAGAATCAAACCAACGGCCTCCCAGGGCCATGGTGTGTTCGCGGCATTAGATCCAAATATAACACTAAACTAGCTTAAAGGCATAAATGAACGGAAGAAATTTTAGGATGCAATCTTTTTCCGGCAAAAGGACAAGCAAAGAAAAGTTTAAAAACTTATTTATTATTCCTTGATAAAATCACGATTAATTGAAATCAACCCTGAATAATTCTACAATAACAAAAACAAAATATATACAATGTCCGATGGACTAAATATGAATTCGGAGATGTCACTCCTTTCATTATGATTTTTTTTATATAATTCATATTTGACTATTTTATCGGTTGAAATACTGTAGTTAATCGTTCTATTTCATTTTTGACATGACAATAAGCACCAATATCATTATTGGTACAAGATCTCTTTTAAGAACAGAAATATCCTTGTAAATGCGGCCGTTCTGATTACAAGCTTTCTTCACTATTAGATGAAACACATTATCCATGCGAAAATTGGAGACAACTTGGAGTGGTCGCCTAACTAATTAAATAAACAAAGAAATAAGCTAACACTAGTGGGCAAACTCACAACCATCAAAATAAAATTAGACAAATGTCGGGTCCAGAAATCAAACCCACATCGCAATGAATCCGGTGACAAATAAAGAGACAGAACCCGTTTTGGAATTCATACCAAAAAAAAAAAAAAAAAAAGACATTAAACACAACTCAAGGAACATATTCAAAAATATTATGTACACATATTTTAAAACAAAGTATAAGCAATTTACGCATGCAACTGGCTGTACAACACAAAAAAAAGTGTGTGACGAAAAAATCCATGGTCTGCCTTGGAGTTCGAACCGAAGATCTCCAGGATGCCACCGACAAACGGGTCTCTAAAAACTCCTTATCTCAATTATTCATAAGGTCAACATATCATACAATACTGGCATTCCAGTTATTTAATTTCTTTACAGAAATAAACATGAATGAGTTAAAAAGAAATCGTCTAAATGTAATCGGGTTTATGTGAAACCCCAAGCATTCAGTCTTAGTGGACAGGCTTGAACAATAACATTGGCAGTAACCCTACTCACAAGAGAGTACTAGTGCAACTTCTTCTAAAACATAAATCATACAACGCAGAACCACACCTAATAATGGGTTGCCGCAGATCACTTCTTGTCAACAAACTCAAGGCGAGACGACCGTCTCCCTGAAAATACATCTTGGTAAATAATATCATTTCAACTGATATCCTCTTATCATATTCCATGGCTCCACTGGCTTATTAATTCTCTGCCCGCTTACAATTCTTCAATTCAGTATCAACACTATTCTTTTCAATTTCACATCCATGGACTTAGAATGTCTAGGTTCACATCCTTCTGACTAGATAGAATATTTCAACCTATGTTTTCCTACAGTTTGAACTCAGACAAAAATCAAATATGGATTTAAACATATCCGTAATATTATTCTAATATTAAAGAAAAGCAAATACTTGACATAAAAGGAAAACTTTATCTAAAAATGGGAGGGCGTTGTTCGTGTCCAGGCTTGTCACAGCTTGCACAAATAATTAATACAGCCACCTACATATTCTATTCATGCAAAAGTACATTAAAACAAGAGTGCCTTCCTAACCCCATGATTATTATGCCAATAGTGGCATTTTTGAAGACTGTCACTATGCATTATCAAAATAGGTTGAATATTCCATAAAATAAAAATATCACAGTTTGAAATCATCAATAACGCAAATCTATGTTTTGCCCTCCTAATCTAAAGCACTCTCAAACTGATATTTCATCGTTAAATCACGTACATGCATTACATTAAATTTATATTTTATAGGCCCGAAATTTTAGCCCATATAGTAGAATTTCCATTCCCATCCAGCTGAATATATTTTAAACAATATGAAGACCACTCACAAGTCTCTCTCTAATTCAAGAATACATGCAATTTACATTATGTTACTAACCTAATTTATGTGATCTACATATTACATAACCGTGCATTTATTTGGATAATATTTATATTTTTTGTACTTATCGTCATGTCGAGATATCCATGGTTCGGGCCCAGGAAAGGCCCTAATCGTCTTTTAGTCTCTCATGGTGCTGACGTGGATCACAGGTTCGAATTCTCTTCTATTCCTGTTGAGCACGTTCATAATCCCAGGGTCCTCTTCTTCACTGTAACAAGTCTAATGACGTTGAAATAAGTTGCGTTACTCACAAACACAATTTTGCAAAACTGTAACACAGTTCTCGCGGTCACGTTATTTAAATACTTTCAATACTATCACTTGGACAAGGTTTTTCACACCGCGTATTTGCAAAATGTATAATACCACTCCCGAAAACAGGCAAGGCCAGAACACCAGCGGACCGTGTGTCTGCCTTCAATCTTTAGCGTCAAGTCGATGTTATCTCAACATGGCTACCCCTTATATAATATTACCCCTACACGAACAATAGACGGCGGTCAGTCCCCACCACATTTTTGCAAATCAGTGGTTTTACGGGTTGTGTGACATCGGCAATGCGCTCAAATGTATGTGCGGAAAGACATTTACTGGTATCACATAAGTGAATTGTTTGTCTTTTGGCAGGATCTTTGTTCAGATGGTCTATTTGGGGATCGTCGTACTTAACCTCACAGTTTGCCCGGGCCCACGTGTAACCAATATTACGATTCCTACCCCACTTAAACCACTCTGTTCCACTTACTAACACCTCCTCACAACCAGAACGCTTGACTGCATCACACGAGTCGTCCAAACTTTACACCCTCACTCGAATTTGCTTATATTTCACTCACATATCACATATCAGTCCCTCACCAACATGCAGCACTCCATTGCACAGCAGTAGATGTCAAATGTATGACTCACACTTTTAAGTAATCTAGTTATTGCGGAAAACGCATCGATCGGCGGTTTAATTAAAATTTGTTATCAAAATGATGCATTATTGGGGATCCCCATCGGGAGTCTGCGTACGTAGTTGGCGTGGGTATGCTACTGGTGCTTATATAATCAAATGGTAGCGTAATTTCCCACACGTTAACCTTTTTGTAAACAACTCGAATTTTGGCAGAGGTCTATTATGAAAACATATGACATGCTGAAGTTTCCCTTACTAATTGTTATACCTATCTCGAAATCTTACCATAAAAATCAAGCTTGCACGTTGGCATTGCCGTGTTTCGGCCATTTTTAGTGGGCGGAGTTATTAGTATAGATTTTCTCTCCGTGTCATTTTTCATAGCTCGCTCTCTATTTGGGGATTCTTCCAGCTATGACGGACTCGAGTTTACACCAAGTTGGAGGCGTTGTGCAAACAGATGCAACCTAATGCAACTTTCTGTAACATGGACAAGGGAGCTTGACAGAAGCTTTTCACCGCCTAAAATAATTGTTAAATAAATGTGCACATGACCGATACGGTCACAGTACCTCGGCGCCACCGAAACTTGTAAACCGAGCTCGATAGGTGCAGTCGCTTAAGTACGGCCAGTATCCAGTATTCAGGAGATAGTGGGTTCGAACCCCAGCCTGGTCAGCGTTGAGATATTAAGTTTAGAGGATCCTGGGTTCTATTCCCGCCTGGGTCAGACATTTTAATCACACTTCTCACTCGGAGACTGACTGTGATTATTCTAATACATTCCTCTTCATATACACACAACGCCCCACACTGCCAACTGCTACAGAAGAACACAGTGATGAATACCGACATCATTTAGGGTTGGCGTCAGGAAAGGCATCTGGTCGTGAAACAGGCTCAAGTCCACACGTACGACCCACTTTTCTAGCCTCTACCGGCTTATGCACAGTCATGGACTAAGGCGTTTCTTTTGTCGTTAGTTACCAAGTCCGTTTATGTCCGGCTCCATGGCGAAATGGTTAGCGTGCTGGCCTTTGGTCACAGGGGTCCCGGGTTCGATTACCGTCAGGGTCGGGAATTTTAACCATCATTGGTTAATTTCCTTGGCACGGGAGCTGGGTGTATAAGTTGTCTTCATCATCATTTCATCCTCATCACGACGCGCAGGTCGCCTTCGGGAGTCAAATAAAAAGCCATGCCCCTGGCAAGACGAACCCGCCCTGGGATCTCTCGGCAGTAAAAGCCATACGCCATTTCATTTTATGTCAGTCCATTTATATAATCTTCTGTAGGCCTACAATAATTGCACGAGGTTATTGCTATAAATCGTGCTCACACGTTCGTCCAGCACGAAGAACTCACTCTCATACTTGTGGAAATGAGCGTTTCGAAAGTTGCGGTTGCTGTTATTGTGCTTGACGAGTTGGATTGTTTTAGGATGATGATGATGATGAAGAAGAAGAAGAACGTTATGTAAGGACTGCTTACAGGAAAGAGACAAGTGGTTGCAAATGAATCTTCTAAACATGCTCAAAAACGCTAGTGAAAAAGACTTTCAAAATTTTCTGCGAATACCATATATAGTATACAGAAATGTGTTAAAGATTGATTGCACCATTAATCACAAAGCAAGATACCCATATGAGAAAAGCTATCACTGCAGAAGCACGACTCGTAGCCACACTTCTCAGCCCAACCCAGAAACCCAGAAATACTGTATGTCTCAACTGTAACAACGCACCCACAATTCTCCTCCAGACCTAACTGCCTGCGCGACATAAGGCAGGTGCCTCCCAGATGTCAATATCCCTCAACCTTTTGCCCGCCAATATGGTCTACAACCTCTTGTTAACCAATTTATGGTCTCACATATCTCCACCACCATATTTCACCTCGCCACCACCACATCTCAGCATCTCAAAAATCAGCAATCATATCCATTTACGCTGAAATACTGGAATTATTGCAACCAAAAACATGCTGAAAACCAACAATTTGAATCCAGCAACTAAACCACCCCATAGGTGACGGACATAGGACCGTCAAGGTCGGTGGTCCCACCACTCAAATCCACTGGCGAAGCCCTTCGGGCGGCGCTGCAGGGTAGCAATCGTGTTCGGATCGGATCGGTACTTGGCTAAGGGAAGAAGTATGAAAGATCTAAACTTTTCAGTGGCAATTTCCAGAAACTTGCAATGCTATGTACGAGGTCCTCAATGACGAGTATCCAAAAGTAAGTAATTAGGTACATGGACACTTTCTTGCGACGGACCTGTTTCATTTTTCGACTCTTCAACTTTCCTCACTTCCTTACGGGAGCTTTGTTTCAACGAATTAATTCTCTCAATTCAAAACGCTAAATCTGCTTGGGGTATCTTCTCTCGCGTCATTCTCAGTACCGGTGGCTCCTGTAGCCTCCTCCCACTTATAGGCCTATCTGTCTCCATATTCACTTTACTTCACTTTGCAAAGACAACAAAAGTCAAGAAGCTAGGATGCATGAATGTCTGGCATCGCGACTACTGTACTTATCAACCGATAGCTGCCAATGCCTGGTCTCATATTATCAACTCAGCCAGTCAAAACCGGCAACTCCACGAACCTAGTTTTCCAACTCGACAGAAATCCATGTTCGCCACAAACATGGTTCGTGAGACAACACATTTGTCCGAACAATGTCAGATATCAGTTGACTTCAAGAAACCAGAATAACGATCCGCAGTGCCTACAACCATAAAGGTAGTGAGAAATAGAAATCATACAGCTTGCCAAAATTTTACTTTGGAGAATAGATTGGATGCTTGAGAAGTTGTCAACTCTACAGAGCGATGTATTTCACTATGGTATATAAATATGGTAGTTGGTACTGAAGTATGTTGCCTGTATGTGAAGAGGTGAGTAAAGGGACGAACACAAACTCCGCGTCCCCGAGACAGAAGTATTAACCAGACGCCTCGACCTTATATGTTGTGGAATCCCGGGATCTCTGAATCGAACTTCACGATGCTGGTGATTCATTCAAGGGGTCGGATATTATTGCGTAATTACTTAGCTACTGGCTTTCCATCCTGGCGGCAGAGATTCGATCCCTGGTAGATACTAGTCAGGAAATTTTACCTGAAAAATCGCACTGCGTGAGAAGAGCAACTATGTTTGATCTTCCGTCCACAACCCGAGATGTACCGGGGATAAGCAGATGTAAGTTCAATAATAATAATAATAATAATAATAATAATAATAATAATAATAATAATAATAAATGCATAATCATATAGTTATGCCAATCAATGAATCTACTGTGGATAAATTACGGCGAATATTGTTGAATTCACGACGATTGTTACGTTTGTCAGTGATGGTCTACCAAGTATCTTCGATTACTCCTAAAGGAATTCTTCTTCTGTTCGTCCTGTGTTGACAAGCTACTTATTCTCACTGAGGAAATTACAATGAACTTCCACTCATGTCCGAAACAGTTCCACGATTTGCACACTATATCTGAGCATTATCTCATTAGTTGTGTGTAGGACTGTCTGACAGACCATTCATGATGCCATTTGTCCCGACCCTGGTGGTTCGTAATGTGACATCACATACAAGATATGAGGTAGTAGGGGTGAAAATTAATTGAATATGGCGCCTGTACATGCCTTGCACGTACCGTCACATTCCTAGCTTTATGTTGACATCGCATGCACTTTCTATAAGACAAACGTTATGCTAATTTTATTGTTTTCGAGGTCACAAATCTACCGACTTGTCACATTCTCCTTGGTGCCTTCTAACTGTTTGGTATTCACAGTACGGCTGCAGAGTCAATGAACTGCCACTTCATTTCCAGCTATTCATCTCTTACTCACTGTGTAATAATTAGCATGGAATTGTTTAACACACTTCACACGTGTTAGCAGTCCGTTCGATAGACATTACCATGTGTTTACATTGGTCTGGTCTTGATATCGAATCAATACAAATTAATGCCTCACTATATTCACCTGAATAGTTCATCTCTCCACATATGGTTTAGCAGTCATTAATGAAATGTTTGTTACCGCCGAGGTCTAGGAGTTAGCACAGTGCGTTTCCTAAGTTGACCCGGCTCGAATTCCCAATTCTCCTGCTGATGTTATATTGATATGAAGGTCTGGAAAGGCGTGGATTTATCATCGAGGGCACAGCTGATTAGAGAAGTGGGTTAAAATCCATTCTCATTCGTTTTCAGTGGTTTCCTATTTCACATCCAGGTGTGTGCAGTTATAAAAGGTCTAAATACAGACCTTGGGTTCTTTCTTCTCAAAACTATTCTCAATTAATTATACAGATACAAACGCTATCTTAGGCATCATTATCTAATTTTACTTCCCATTTGAACAACAATCACCAATCGTCGAGGTAGGCCTACCTATTACATTAGATAGAATTCTTACGCAGTAAATGCACGGGGCTCTCAACCACAATGTCTCAAGAACCTTACACTATTAATTTCAATTAATATAGATCTATAATGGAATGAATCTTTTCTCCTCTTTTCTCCTTGAATAATTACTGTGTAGGATCTTTCACTTCTTCTTCCTCTTTGGTATTTTTCTTCATTTCTTGCGGTCAGCACATTATGTGAATTCGGCCTAGTTTCCCTGCAGGATGCCCTTTCTAACGCCAACCCTACTTGGAGGGATGTAGGCTATTCACAATTGCAGGTTTCCGTAGTGGTTAGAAGTGAGCTATGTTGTGTGTAAATGGAGAGCGAACACAAATAGCTACTGTTCGAACTAACCATACGCTGTTAAAATCCCAGATTCGGCCGCTAATCGAACTCGGGGCTTTCTGAACTTAAGGACAGTATACTGACGATTCATCCAAGGAGCCGGTCGGTAGATCTCTCGAAATCGTACCTCTAAGGCATTTGTATGCCTCTTCGTTTGCTAGTCATATTTTGTTCGCTTAATGAGAGGATTTATCTGCCTCTGCATATAGAGTATGTAACTTAGGCCCTCCTTTCTTCAACAGGGATATTCTAGAACAAATAAATAATTAAACTCACCAAAATAGCAGGGGTTCTACATTCAATTCTATATTCAACGACAAATTTCGCCTGAACGTACTGTGCATTCGAGTAAAATCTTGATTAAGCGAGGTTGTCGACGTTTAGGTTTTTTGTTTTGTTTTTCTTTTTGCTAGTTGCTTTACGTCGCACCGACACAGATAGGTCTTATGGCGACGATGGGACAGGGAAGGGCTGGGAGTTGGAAGGAAGCGGCCGTGGCTTTAATTAAGGTACAGCCCCAGCATTTGCCTGGTGTGAAAATGGGAAACCACGGAATACCATTTTCAGGGCTGCCGACAGTGGGGTTCGAACCTACTATCTCCCGAATACTGGATACTGGCCGCACTTAAGCGACTGCAGGTATCTAGCTCGGTTCAACGTTTAGGAATGAATACGACACTTGATGATGATGATGATGATGATGATGATGATGATGATGATGATGATGATGACGAAGAAAATAATTAGTTTATTGTCAAATGTACATAGATTCGTCACAACTAGCTACTATTTAATTTGGATGGTTTATCCATTTCAATTCACATCATTCCTTTTTTTTCATTCTTGTGTATGATCACGAGATCAAATCATGGGACAGATATTTGGCACTTAAAATGTTTATGATTTTTTGGCATGTTAAATTAACTTTTTTCAAAACAAAATCTCGGTACTCCAGTGTCTCTTAAAACCTATAGCAGTTGAAGCAATATTTAACACGTAATTATTATTATTATTATTATTATTATTATTATTATTATTATTATTATTATTATTACCCGGCGAGTTGACCGTGCGGTTAGGAGCGCGCAGCTGTGAGCTCGCATCCAGGAGATAGTGGGTTTGAACCCCACTGTCGGCAGCCCTGAAAATGGTTTTCCGTGCTTTCCCATTTTCACACCAGGCAAATGCTGGGGCTGTATCTTAATTAAGGCTACGGCCGCTTCCTTTCCATTCCTAGGCCTTTCCTATCCCATCGTCGCCATAAGACCTATCTGTGTCGGTGCGATGTAAAGCAACTAGCAAGAATTATTATTATTATTATTATTATTATTATTATTATTATTATTATTATTATTATTATTATTATTATTTAACCTGCTAGCGAAGGGTTGTGAGCAATCGGTTCCCAAACCTAGCGTGCCGGATTGTATTCCTGATTAATTCTGCAGGAATTTTCAAGGGGATCAGAGCGTGACGACCGGAATTGCGATTGGGCTTAAACTCTCAGCCAAGACTAAGCTGATTCTGGGCTCTCCGTTGATCGCAAAAATAGTCGGAAGTTGACGTTACTAAACATTATTATTATTATTAACAGAGTTTAGAATATATTTATATATATTTTTACAAGTTGTTTTACGTCTCATCGACACAGATAGGTCTTATAGCGGCGATGGGCTGGGAAAGTGTTATGAGTGGGATGGAAACGGCCGTGGCCTTAATTAGGGTACAGCCCCAGCATATGCGTGGTGTGAAAACGGGAAACCACGGAAAACCATCTTCAGGGTTCCCGACAGTGGAGCTTGAACTCACTATCTCCCGAATACTGGATACTGGCCGCACGTAAGTTACTGCAACTCTCTAGCTCGGTAATAAAGGTTTTGTTTTCATGAGTACATGACGGTAGTTAGCGTGATAACTATATAGGCCTAATCAAAATCTAGCAATAACTCTTGGACTCTCGTGGCTCAAATAGAAATTCATCTTCATGAGTTTTGAATTATATCACTTATTCTGCATTATGTTTGTAGTTCTCATAGTCTTCTCGAGGAAGGTAATTTTATTCAATTTAAATAGCTCTGTTTCTGTTAGTGAAATGCTTTCAACGTTAATAACAACCGTAACGCTCGAATCCTCTGTATTTATTTCTAGCGTAACTTTTCAAGTATTCATTTCTTTCCTTCTACCTCTGCACGTGTTTCTTCTATTTCAAACCCTTGGTCATGCTGCTATGCTTTTAGTTACACTTGCTCTTTCACAGTAATTGAATTCTCTTAAGGTGGGTTTCTTTACTTAAGTGAACTCCATGTCGATGTGACTATGTGGGATGAGCCAGAAACTCGTAAACAATAACTAATGCAAACAGACAAAAGGCTGAACCTTCACGTGGTAGTGGGCAAGCCTCTTCACACACGAAGAGCAATTCCGTTCGCAGCGCCACGGCTCAATTCTTGTTGATTACGAGTACAGGCAAGCTGATACAAAAACGTGTAGGTAAAATTGAAGATTGACTGACGCTCATCAACAAAGAAATTGTAGCGTGAAGATGTTGAAAAGTTGATTTGTTACCCTGTAAACCGCACATTCCAGGTCTAATTCTTCTTTGTTATTTGGAGGGCTCTCCTTAATGATATTTTCTTAGACATGCTGAACAGAATATAAAATAACTGTATTGTGTATGAGCTAAATCCACTCATACGGCAACATACAGTGCTTGCTTGAGTATCTCTACAAAATTTAGTAATATAAGCAGTGAACCTGGTCGATCACCATCATCCTTCCAGTTTGACTACAAATGTATGTTATTCATCTACTCGACTTTCTTTCACTTTCTCCTACATTCTTCTTCTTTCCGTTAATTTTACGGTTCATCCTTTTCTTGAACTGCTTCCCTTTTTGTTAAATGATATTTTTTCATGGCGTCGACCTCTGTAGATATTTTGCCACTACTTGCACCATATGGTATGAACCTGCGACTAATTGTAATTGCGGAAGTGTAGAGTGTTGAATGTGAGGAAAGTAACGTTAAGGACGACACAAACACCCAGTCCCCAGGCCAGGGATATTAATCATTTACAATTACAAACCCCTGACCCGGCCGGGAATCGAACCCGGTGCCACCGGGTGACAGGTGGGAGCGTTGCCCCCTGCTTCCCTTACTCCATATGCTTTCCTTCCTATCCGCATTAGGCCCTACTTTCGACATCGTACTTTATTCTCTCTGTTTATTATTCCACCCTTTCCTCTCTACCAGGCGAGTTGGCCGCGCGGTTAGGGGCGCGCAGCTGTGAGCTTGCATCTGGGAGATAGTAGGTTCGAACCCCACTGTCGGCAGCCCTGAAAATGGTTTTCCGTGGTTTCCCATTTTCACACCAAGCAAATGCTGGGTCTGTACCTTAATTAAGGCCACGGCCACTTCCTTCCCACTCCGAGGCCTTTCCTGTCCCATCGTCGCCATAAGACCTATCTGTGTCGGTGCGACGTAAAAAGCCTTTCCCGTCTCTCAGAGCTTTTCTCTTTCTTCAGTCAATACCTTCATTCTTCGAAGTGTCTGAATTTTTCTCTGATGATTTATGATAAGCTCTTCCTTTACACGTCTAAACACAACTTCCTATCTTCTTCCTCAATGTTTCCTTTACACGTCTAAACACAACTTCCTATCCTTTTCCTCAATGTTTTGTCTCTGAGTTTGGTCTAGTTTTACTATAGGATGTCCTTCCTGATACCAGCCTCATATGTAGCCTATTCACTATTCCGTAGAGTGAGAGAAATGTATTAAGATGAACTCAAACGCTCAGTTACCTAGCGAGAGGAATTAACCAAACGCGGACCGCCCGGAAATCGAATCCGGGGTGCTCTAAACCAAAGACCAGTGTTAGGATCATTTAACCACGTAGCCGGACTTGCATCATAATACAACAATCGTTACAAATTAAACAATATTTTAGTAACATCGGATACGTTGGTATTATTAGGGCCTATTATTTAAATATTCATCATCATCATCATCTGTTTACCCTGCAGGTTCGGCTTTTCCCTCGGACTCAGCGAGGGATCCCACCTCTACCACCTCAAGGGCGGTGTCCTGGAGCTTCAAACTCTGGGTCGGGGATACAACTGGGGAGAATGACCAGTACCTCGCCCAGGCGGCCTCACCTGCTATGCTGAACAGGGGCCTTGTGGAGGGATGGGAAGATTGGAAGGGATAGACAAGGAAGAGGGAAGGAAGCGGCCGTGGCCTTAAGTTAGGTACCATCCCGGCATTCGCCTGGAGGAGAAGGAGGAAACCACGGAAAACCACTTCGAGGATGGCTGAGGTGGGAATCGAAATCACCTCTACTCAGTTGACCTCCCGAGGCTGAGTGGACCCCGTTCCAGCTCTCGTACCACTTTTCAAATTTTCGTGGCAGAGCCGGGAATCGAACCCGGACCTCCGGGGGTGGCAGCTAATCACGCTAACTACTACACCACAGAGGCGGACTATTTAAATATTAATGTGTATAAATGTTCCTCTGTGGTATGAATTATACACCGTATGGTTCATGAACCATTAACTACTAACTTTCCTGAAGGATACTGGAGTGTTCAAGGGCTATTATACCCTTTATGCCCCTTAGAATCAAAATCTGCCCGCCTCCGTGGTGTAGTGGTTAGTGTGATTAGCTGCCACCCCCGGAGGCGCGGGTTCGATTCCCGGCTCTGCCACGAAATTTGAAAAGTGCTACGAGGGCTGGAACGGGGTCCACTCAGCCTCGGGTGGTCAACTGAGTAGAGGTGAGTTCAATTCCCACCTCAGCCATCCCGGATGTGTTTTTCCGTGGTTTCTCACATCTCCTCCAGGCAAATGCCGGGATGGTACCTAACTTAAGGCCAGGGCCGCGTCCTTCCCTCTTCCTTGTCTATCCCTTCCAATCTTCCCATCTCCCACAAGGCCCCTGTTCAGCATAGCAGGTGAGGCCGCCTGGGCGAGGTACTGGTTATCTTCCCCAGTTATATCCTCCGACCCAATGTCTCACGCTCCAGGACACTGCCCTTGAGGCGTTAGAGGTGGGATCCCTCGCTGAGTCCGAGGTTAAAACCAAACCTGGAGGGTAAGCAAATTAAGAAAGAAAAGAAAATATATGAATAAAATAGCGGTGTGGTAGAATTTTACCTTAAATGGGACTGGTAAATCTACTGGAATGGCTCCTTCGCATTTAGTGGATCATTTTCTTCCTATTTTTAGTGTTTGTTTCTTCAGCTTTATGACTATTTTCGCACGCTATCTGTGGGTTCCGTTCCTGTGACTGCTCTGCCCACACTCGAGATTTACTTATTATGTGGGTTACAGTGTGCGAAGGGTCTGCCTGGCCGAAGCGGTAAAGACGTGCTCGGTTCACCTGGAACGAGGTCAGGGAGTCGAAAAATTTAAGAAACGAGATTTCTATTTCCGGAGGTGCACACGGTCCTGAGGTTCACTCAGCCTACACCAAAAATGAGAACTAGGTCAATTTTTGGAAGCAAGGATGCCTGGCGTAGAGTTGGCCCAGCAAGTGCGGAGGTGCGGAAAGTGGAAGCCTTTAGCTCCCACCCTTCCGAGGGCCTTCACGGCTAGTATGGAGATTGTTGTATGTCCGTCGCGCCCTTCTTGATCCGCCAGCCAGCTACACGCGTGCCAGTGTGTTATTCTTCGAGCCTCGACGCGCAGCCCTCAGTGCGCGTGCCTGGAACGTCGTGTGTGCTATAAAAAGGAGCTCCTAGCCTGTCCAGACACACTGACCCCGGTGTCCAGCTCCAGAATACACCCTACGTCGAGCACGGAGGCTACTCCTCTTGAAAATGTGCTTCGGCCAGGTGGACTGAATTTCTGGCAGTAAGAGGTCTCACCTCGGGTCACCGCTCCTCTTGCCTGTTCCGCTGTCCATGTCCAGTCGTACCATTATATGCCACTATCATTCCCTAGCTAATGCAAGCTCCCATTATCAACTTAGTTTCGCTAAGTAGGAACTCTTCAGTCATTGAACTTACGTTAATGAACCCAGACACTTCAACGAGGAAGGACTCTCTGAGATATTTACGTCAGTGCTTCTGATAGATTTCGACTATCAAGAACTTTTCATGTCACAAGGACTATCTTTCCGAGATAGTAGTGAATGTGAATACTCCAACGTGTATATAGTGTACAAAAGACAGACTCTTTCTCCAAATTCATAGTCATTTTGCTTCGATATAACTTTCAATTTTGTTAGTGTAAATATTGTAATTTTACATGTGAAGCAAATAAAAAAGTTGTGTTTTTGTAAACCCAACCTTGTTTACAACAGAGATGACTGACTATTTTACAATATGTGAATCTTTATATCTACATTTTTCCCACCTCACGATTGTACCGGATTCACCACTCACCAGCCTCCCCCACCCCCCACCCACTGTGTATGGAGGCGGTATTATACATCCACGGTATCTCCAGCCTGTGGTAAGAGGAGACTGTTGCGTGTGGGGCCCTTATCTGAGCCCTGGCATTGCTTCCACTTACTTGTGCTATTCTGTTCACTTTCATCTATCCTATCGGACTTCCCTTGGTCAAGTCTTGTTCTTTTCCAATCCCGACGGTATTAGAGAATTCGAAACCTAGGAAGGATTTAATTTTCACGCCTGTCTAGACCCTTGTCTTTCTTTGCCCTATACCTTCATTTTTCGAAGTGTCGGATCTCTTCCGTTTTTTCTCTGATTAGTGGAGAACGGTTGCTCAGTTGTACTTCCTCTTAAAACATTAATCACCACCTCACCAGCCTTCGCGTTTTCTAAACCTCCAAAGATTTTCCTCAAAGCTTTCCTTCCAAAACTGAAAGCATTGTTGCCTTCCTCTCCTTGCGCGCGCGCGTGTGTGTTCTCTTTCCGGAGTGTGCTTTAGCCGAATAATTAGGAAAATTAAGAATAATTCCCACTTGGGTGCCTCCATAGCAATGACATAAGTTTTTCGCTCACATGCACTAATTCAGTAGACTGGATGACCTCTCCAGCCTAAAAGTACAAAATGAAGAAATGTGATTTCTTCCTTTTTCTCATTTAAAAAAAAAATATTTTTCGTCGCACTGACTCAGACGATGGGATAGGACAGTGATAGGATTGAGAAGGAAGTGTCCGCGGCCTTAATTAAGTTGTGAAAATGGGAAAGCATAGAAAATAATTTTGACAGTGGCGTTTGAACCCACTATCACAGGCCTCTCAAACGTCCAAAATCTCACGCGTGCAAACTGAGGCGCAGAGGTCCTGTGCACAGTGCACCAGTCCCACTCGACTCGGCTCGGACCAGCGCGTCGTCTCGGGGCGACTCGGCTAAGCTCGGCTCAACGCGGCTCGGATTTGGAGCACTACGGAGCAAGTGAGGAAGAGGGAGACAGCGGAGCGAGCGAGACAGGCGTGGAGAAAGAGAGAGACAGCGCTATTGCTCCAAATCGAGGAGTGGGGGTCTGCACTCTGGTCAACCAAGTGAAGTCGTGTTTTGCACGAATGCAAGTTTACAGTTGCGCCCCCCTAATCGATAGATGGGAAAGTGACAGACTTCTTATGTCTCATAAACCTAATACGTGACTGGGCCAGCGAATGTTTTATAGGGACGATGAAAGATGGGAGCTGATGCCACAATGGCTCATACAAACTGTGACATTGTTGCAGGCTTTTACCAAGGTAGCCGCTGTTCGAATCCCACCCAATGTACTTTTGAAATGAAAATACACTTCCCTGTGTATCGGATGCCATGTAAACAGGAGGTCTCAAGGTTGTGATCACTCCGTAAACTGTCACGTAAAACTGCAAGCTTGCTTTGTGTCAGAATCAGCTGAAGCCCCATGGTTGCCACTGAACACTTAGAGTTGTGAACCCGTGAGGATGGCCTTAGTAAAGACATGCATTACGATGTTCAGTTTATTCTGGATATCCCTTCGAACACATAAAAAGATATTTTAACACCTGTCCTAGTAGAAGAAAATACCATTCTGATGTACATGAGAAAGGTTGTAAATGACAGTAAATAGTTCTAGAAATAATATACCTATAGAATATATTCTTGATGTCAACTAAGAGCAACATATATTCCTCCAAGGAGAGTAAACTAATGCATGTGTCAAGAACATGAAGAATTTCATTTGTTACGCTGTGTACAGTGACAAATGTCTACATCATTCTAGATGCAAGTAACGCAATTGCTTTAATGATGAAAGTGCATACACTAAAAGAAATATCGGTTCCAATATTCACTGAGTCATTGATTTCAGATATTTTGTTTGTACTGTAGTCATTATCGATTAATTTTGCCTTTCCTCTGTGACCTAGTCGACTTAATATCGTCAGTCTATGAATATGTAGAGAGATTACCTTCTAGGGGCCGACGACTACACGTTCTCAAGCTGAGTCTGACATTGCCAGAATTCATGATGATAATAATAATGTTGCCTGACTCGTTGGCATAGGATCCCGGGTTCGATTCCCTTCATTGGTTAATTCCATTCGCCTGGGGGCTGGGTGTTCGTGTTGTTCCCAACATCCCTGTAACTCACAGACCACACATAACACTATTCTCCACCATAATAACACGCAGTTACCTACACATGGCAGATTCCGCCCACCCTCATCGGAGGGTCTGCCTTACAACGGCTGCACTTGGCTAGAAATAGACACAAGAAATTATTTATAATAATGTTATCATCCGTCCGTCCGTCCGTCCGTCGGTCCATCCAACCATCCACACCGAGTGCTGGACGAAGCGTAAAAGTTGATTGGCAGCCCTGAGGATAGGTTTCCGTAATTTCCCGCTATCACCTTCTGCTGCTTCTTGTGTGTGCCATCTCAAGCGTCCCTGATGTTGGCGATTACTGTGGCGACCACTGAACGATCTCTTGACATATTAAAATGACCCTCAGAATTCCTGTCCATTCTTGGGTGTTTCGAACCATAACGTACTCCTTCCGTCATCTCTTCAACCTCATATTTTACCTTTGTAAGTGATTGCAACAGTCATTCCTCATAATGTTACCAAGGTAAGAGATTTTACGGCATTACACGCACGGAGAGAGTTCCTTAACGACGTTTGCTCTTCTAAAGTCTTCTTGATTTGTTAGCCATCAAGATAAAACAAGAAATCTTCAGCATTCTTTGATGAACCTACGTTTCAAAACTTCCGAACGTTTAGTGAAGTACTCTTGAAGGTGCACGTTTCTACACCATATAACAGAATTATTCAGATATAGAATCTGACCATCATCCTTTGTTTGAATTTTATATATAGCTCAGATCTAGCCAACTTGTTTCATGGTGTGATCCACTTTCTCCCTTTAAGACCAGTCGCGAGCTAGTAAATCTTCTCAGTACCACAAATAAAAGTTTAGAAATAACATCAAAATGGTTTCATTCATGCTTTTTAACTAATACAAGATACTGATTGGCATCTACATATTAAGAAGTGGCCTATCAAGTGACCGCAGCTTAGCCCGAAAGCCTGCAGATTATCATGTGACGCGTGCTCAGCGTAACATGTCTTCTCGGGCGTTGTACACGGATTTCTAGGCCGGGTTCGCTATCTCACATGAATATAGCTCCTCAATTTGTTCTCATTTAGGCTGACAAGGAACCCTTTTCAATCGAGATGATCATCTGTGGACAAAAAGCACACTGTATTCCTACGTTCCGTGCAAAAGTTCATCTGCGTCTGGTTTTGGAACACCAAACGGAGAAATAACGTAACCACAATGAGTTAAATAACTTACAGTACATCAAAGTTTAAATAATAATAATAATAATAATAATAATAATAATAATAATAATAATACCGAGCTCGATAGCTGCAGTCGCTTAAGTGCGGCCAGTATCCAGTAATCAGGAGATAGTGGGTTCGAGCCCCACTGTCGGCAGCCCTGAGGATGGTTTTCCATGGTTTCCCATTTTCACACCAGGAAAATGCCAGGGCTGTACCTTAATTAAGGCCATGGCCGCTCCCTTCCAATTCCTAGCCTTTCCTATCCCATCGTCGCCGTAAGACATATCTGTGTCGGTGCGACGTAAAGCAAATCGCAAAAAATAATAATAACATAATAATGCTATTTTACATCATAATACCCTACCGTACGTAAACTCCGGCCCAGGCACATCTCTGCGGAGGTTCGGACCTGCCTTCGGGCAGAATACACCCTTACCTTACATCATAATTTAATGTACCACTTTAACGAAAGTATAATAGGCTCGTATTCTGCATAATGAATATGATCAAGTTTTCTGGAACTCCTCTTCGTTACCTCGAAAGAAGTACAGAATACAAAACAAAAATATGAAATATAAAACGATGTAGAAATCAGTATTAGAATAGCGAGGAAACAAATAACGTAAAACGCTCATTGCTATATTCTCTGTCAGAAAGCTTGGCGACCCTCTCTTCAAAAACTACTTGTTTTAGCTCATGTGACAGAAAGCTAGAAATGTGAGCTTTTTTAATCGCCATTATTGCATCCCCAACAAGAGCAGTAAATGTGATGTGACTCCTACAGAAGTAAAAGTCAAATATCTTTCTTAGTTATGACATTCTTCTATCGCCAAGACAAAATCACAGCATCGCAGCTAGCCAAGCTCATCATTGCCACATACCCACACAACAAATATGTCGATCGAAATTGTAAGGGGTTCGTCTCGGAAAGATTCCTTGTAAGTGGATCACGAACCAGCCTTAAGAGCCAGGTAGAATTCGCTGATCTGGCCTGGAATCGAACCTGAGGCCTCCCGTTACTCGTAGATGGCGATTCCGATATTAATTTCATTTAAAAGCAGGTATCTCGTTTATGATCTACTAGGCTTTCAAAATCAGACGTGTACTGTGACTGGACACTCTCAAGGAACTTTCCAATTGCAGATTCCTTAAACTGGAGTGATGTTTTATCATCGTTAGTTTCAAGCATGAAAATGCAGATTCATCCAGAATTGTGATCCGCTCTCTCGCGGACAAAACGTATGTTGAGTCCCTGTGGTACACTGTCGTCTATTGTTGTTGTGACGGAGCAACTCAGTTTATTAATGGCATTCTTTTTATGTCCCACAAACTACCTTACCGGGCGAGTTGGCCGTGCGCGTAGAGGCGCGCGGCTGTGAGCTTGCATCCGGGAGATAGTAGGTTCGAATCCCACTATCGGCAGCCCTGAAGATGGTTTTCCGTGGTTTCCCATTTTCACACCAGGCAAATGCTGGGGCTGTACCTTAATTAAGGCCACGGCCGCTTCCTTCCAACTCCTAGGCCTTTCCTATCCCATCGTCGCCATAAGACCTATCTGTGTCGGTGCGACGTAAAGCCGCTAGCAAAAAAAAAAACTACCTTTTTGGTTTTCGAAGATGCCGAGGTGACGGAATTTTGTCCCGTGGGAATTTTCGTACGTGCCAGTAAATCTACTGACACGAGGCTGAAAATCCCACTGGACTGAGCCGGGATCGAACCTGCCAAGTTGGGCTCTACCGCCTGAGCCACTCATCCCGGCCAACTCAGTTTAACGTCGACGTATGTGAATATTTCTCACTCACAAAATATTTAGCGTTCGATAGAAAATAATGCTGCAATTGACATGTTGACCAGACTTGAAGCTGGTAATTGCAACAGAAGGACTTCATTATTATCAGTGTATTTCGTGCCATAGCTATAACTTCCCGTTATCACAGCTGACTTGTTCCTTAATCAAGATGACGGGCATTACCTTCCCAGGCCTAGCTATTCCTATGCCGAAAACACATCTGTGTTAGTGCACGTACACTAGCCAAGAAAGAAAGCATTTAGCCACCCTACTGTATGGGAACTCCTGTAGTGATAACACTCTTTCCAGGCTAAACATCAGAATATTCTGCTCATACTATGTTTAGATGGAGTTTAATTAGCATGAGGAATTAGGTGCTATTGGTATAGAAATGGTCCGCCTCTGTGGTGTAGTGGTACGAGGGCTGGAACTGGGTCTACTCAGCCTCGAGAGGTCAATTGAGTAGATGTGGGTTCGATTCCCACCTCAGCCATACTGGAAGAGGTTTTCCATGGTTTCCCAATTATCCTCCAGGCAAATGCCGGGATGGTACATAACTTCAGGCCACGGCCGCTTCCTTCCCTCTTCCTTGTCTATCCACTCTAATCTTCCCACCCCCCCGCAAGGCCCCTGTTCAGCATAGCAGGTGAGGCCGCCTGGGAGATGTACTAGTCATCCTCCCTAGTTGTATCCCGACCCGAAGTCTGAAGCTCCAGGACACTGCTTTTGAGGCGGTAGAGGTGAGATCCCTCGCTGAGTCCGAGGGAAGGTAAACAGAGTAAACAGATAAAGGAGAAGAAGAAGAAGAAGGTATAGAAATGTCTTAAGTGCTGGATTGTTGATGATTGGCTGAAGATAGCATGAAGCAGGCAAAAATAATTAACTGGATTGAATTAACTATATTAATAATTACTTGGAGAGCCTCCGTGGCTAAGACAGCAGCGCGTCGGCCTCTCACCGCTGGATACCGTGGTTCAAATCCCGGTGACTCCATGTGAGATTTGTGCTGGACAGAGCGGAGGCAGGACAGGTTTTTCTCCGGGTACTCCGGTTTTCACTGTCATCTTTCATTCCAGCAACACTCTCCATTATCATTTCATAGCATTTATCATTCATTAACAAATCACCTTGGGAGTGGCGACCCCATTGTAATAACAGCCTATATATTGAACCCTTTAGGTCCATATTGAGGGATACCTACCTTTCTTACCTATCAGCAAAGCTCATGAGATCTGTCTCTTGGGTCGTATCGGGTTCTTCGTCACTTGCTGAGGTAAAGGTAGGGTTCAGTAATTCTAATCTATCTACTGGAATGAAAGGTCTATTTAAAAGATTCCTATTTATTCAGGAAAATTATGAAGCAGTCTGATATGTCAATGGTATCATAGAAGTCACTTGTGTCCACTGGACACCACAATCATTTTTACATAAACGTCAGAACACTGGTGTGAGACTTTAACGTAACTGCCTGATGGGCATTCTTACTAGAAACCATTGTCTCAATTATTAATTATTTAAGAAAGGAAAGTCTGGAAATCCTTAAATTCGGCTTCCATGTGAGACCACATGTACCATCATAGTGATTCGTTATGGTCCAGCCCTCGTAACACGAACTCTGGACTCTGGGTAAAATTAAGTCCGTCCAATCGGTGTGTGCCACACAGTGGTTCTACGGCATGGACCCTTAATTGAATCGATGTGACCTGCGTCTATGTCATAGACCGACATCTAATCTTCTAAGTTACTTTAAAGTCATTGTGGATGATGACCGCCAGGAAAATGATGCTACAGTGGCATATGGCCCTAATCTAAGTCACTGAGGTTGATGACCCCCTGACCATGCAAGTTTCTAGGCTGAAGGCTAAACACAATTAAGTTACATCGGTTGATGACCAAAGTTTCCACTTTACTATCCCCAGCACATTCACTGCTCAATCAATCAAAGTTCAATAATTACAACAATAGCAATGCTCACAAACTTTGTGGCAGTAAAATCCATTTCCTTCGGATATGTCCCTTTAATCGTTACTTTATATTTAAATATTCCCCCAGAAAAACAAACTAAAATTTCCAGAATGCATCTCCAAGTTATTCGCTTGATTACAGTTATTTCAAATGCGGTTTCACTGAATTTAATAATTAAATAAATTTAAATGATTTGACGAAATGTTAACGAACAACAAATTTTATCTCCGCGGACTCTGGTTTCTTCACAAATTTCTACGCAGCTGTGATGTGAATTCAAAATTATGATATTTATCTGGCTGGAAAAGAATTGTTACGTAATTCATGTCCAGTTATATATCTTGTCTCATGATTTCACACTTTAGAATCTAATCTAGTCCTAACCGTTATTAACACTTGGATATCCTAATAATCTACGTACAAACCAAACAACTCGCCATATAATTACGATGTCATATCTCGTCATTACCATTATGAATTTTGCACACCCCTCACAGACAAACCGATCATCACAACCATCGCTCTATATTTTGGACAACCCTGAATTTGGTTACTCTGTTCCTTATACTCGAAGTTCATGGTTTCAAATGTTCATTACGTCCCCAATTACAGTATTTTACAATACTCAGATCATTACCGGCTATGAATTTAAACTAAATCCAGCATTTTAACGTTTCCCTGGCCGAGAATACAGTACAATCTCAATTCCACGCCTGTCCCGTTATCACAGCTGAGGCCTCTCGTCCCTCAGTTCGCTTGGCAGTTACATGAAACACCTGGTTTATTCACAGTTGACTGGCCTCTCAAAATGCTCTCTTTAAACTCTGCCGACAAAATTAAACAAATACGATATTCTAACCAACAAAATGCACAGATTAAGCTTCAAGATGCCAACACTAAGTATACGCGTCGCCAATTAATACCGCTATGGATTTCTATGAATTTCTTTCCATTCCCAACATTATAAAATATACCTCGGGCTATCGTGTCCCGGCTTCAATGACAGGACTCTAACCTGATTCGCACATCTCATCTCAACTCATATAAAACATTCCTCGGGCTTCCATGTCCCGGCTTCAATGACAGGTCCAACCTGATTCACAAATCTCATAACAACAAAACTAACCCCTGTTTCCCAGCTCCACAATTATCATCGACAAAGAACTGGAATAAAATCCTTACTAGAAATCTCGACGTCTAATATCGCACAATGCATTACTCATGAATAACTTCGCATAAATGAGATCGTATTTAATAACTTGATTTTTACGAACAAAATGACTGAAACATTCTACTAGATCTTTTTATTGTCAGTCAGACACAGTTTAAAATGAGCCTAGAAAAACGTTTCTCTCCGTGACCAAATTCATCACCCTAGGTTCTCACCCGACAGCGCGCTTCCACTCGATTGAAAATGAGTAACCATGGATTATTATTATTAACGTCAAATTGCAGACAGAAAAAGTTTACGTCGACTGAACATCTTAATTTGCCATCACAAAATATAGGCAGTACACTCACACGGATGACGATCTACATTGGACGTGATATCACTTCGAAACCCTATTCAATAACCTTTTACAACATTATACGGCACTCGCAAGACTTCAAAAATTTATCCAAGTGGAAAATGAAACAAATGACTCTTTTAGTCGTATTCTCACATTTACAAAACTTAGTAGGGGTGACCACTGCGTCGTATATCCCCATTCAAATACACTTTTAGAGATCATGAGACAAGATATAAAAGGTAGTAAGATGGAAAGTCACCTACCTCATGTAGTCATAGGGCTCACCTGCCACCCTGGCATTTTATTTAGCCATTTTTACATTCATGGCTTTACAAACCATTATGTTTCTTCAGGTTTCCTGAAATAAAGCATGAAAAAAAGAAAATACCCTTCACTTGTTTGCTGAGCGCACACGATGGACTATAATTATTCCCGCACACGAATTACTTAATCACATTAGAATTTATTCAGTACTTTGACCGTCCTATCTGGTACAATTATTTCACTCAAGAAAACTATCTCCTCATGGAGACAAGACCTAGCCACAATGGCTAAAATCTGCAGTTGAACTCAGTCTACTTTCGTTGGTTTGATTTCGCAGAGCAGCTCAACAATTTTTCGTCCGCTTTGTATCACAAATGCCGGAGAAGGAGACTTCGTCATGGCGTCCCTTCATATTTATAGCAGTTACCCCCTCTCTTCGGATATCTCCCTTTGCCGCCAAGAAAATTTCTATAAATTTTCTGACTTACCTAAACTGTAATTTCAAGAGTTTTGAAAGTGACTACATGCTTGCTACATTTCTGGCGGTAGTGTTCATGGACATTTAAAATTTTTACGGGTTCGATTTGTGAGATGATTGACCCCCTTTGATAGGCACTATATTTTTTTTGACTTGGCTTGGTTCACGCCATGTACACGCGCTTTGAAATAGTTCACAAAAATGACTTGAGATTCTTCCGCTGTTGACACGTGTGGCTGACGTCACGTACCCCAGAGCGTGGGACCGAAGGTAATCACCCCCTCGTCACGTGTCAAATCCATGCTATCAAGAATGCAACTTTTAAATGATTGTCGATTTATGCATAATGTTCTTAGGGCACAAAGGTCATGGGTTCAATACGTTTCATTCATTACATCCCTGACCCGGTCAATGACTGGAAAACAGGTTGTAGGTTTTCATTCATTTTCAATAATTACTTGGATGTAGTTTAATGCTATTAGAACCTTATTCAGGAAATATTTCTAAACATCTTGCTCAATATAATAGGTTATCATGATTACAAAAGAAAAAGTGGTGGTGGTGATTATTGTTTTAAGAGGAAGTACAACTAGGCAGCCATCCTCTAAACAAAACAACAATCTTGTAGTGGAACAATACTTCTTATATCTGGCAGTTTATGATATAGTGTTGATGTTTTATCTGAAGGGCTACGGACACCGTGGTCAAGAAGGCCGTAAGTTTGCATGCAGTATAATAATAATAATAATAATAATAATAACAATAATAATGATAATAATAATACACATTCATTATGGACTGCTATGCATTTCAGCATTCAGTGTGCAAGCCTCTATGAATTTACTAAATGCCACCACAAGCTCTGTAAATAGCCCTGTACCGAGCTCGATAGCTGCAGTCGCTTAAGTGCGGCCGGTATCCAGTAATCGGGAGATAGTGGGTTCGAGCCCTACTGTCGGCAGCCCTGAAGGGGTTTTCCGTGGTTTCCCATTTTCACACCAGGCAAATGCCGGGTCTGTACCTTAATTAAGGCCACGGCCGCTTCCTTTCAATTCCTAGGCCTTTCCTATCCCATCGTCGCCATAAGACATATCTGTGTCGGTGCGACGTAAAGCAAATAGCAAAAAAAAAAAAAAAAAAAAAAAAAATAGCCCTGTGGTCACATTTAGTTCCAAACCTTTTATCTTTACATCATTATAAACTGAATCTAACCATCGACATCTTGGTCTCTCTCTGCTTCTCTTACACACAGTTTCCGAGTCCATTACTCTCCTTCGTAAACTATCCTCATCCATTCGCCTCACATGACTCCACCTTCGAATCCTGTTCATGCGTACAACTTCATCAGTCGAGTTCAGTACTAATAGCCTTTATTTCCTCATTCCGAATAGGCCTTCTCTCCTGCCATTGTCCCACCTGTCCTGTTTATACCAGCGATCATTCTCGCTACTCACCTGTCTTTTTTTTTTTTACAACTTGTTTTACGTCTCACCGACACAGATAGGTCTCATGACGACGATAGGACAGGAAAGGGCTAGGAGTGGGAAGGAAGTGGCCGTGGCCTTAATTAAGGTACAGCCCCAGCATTTGCCTGGTGTGAAAATGGAAAACCACGGGAAACCATCTTCGGGGTTGCAGACAGTGGGGTTCGAACCCTCTATCTCGAAAGGCTGATCTTCCTATCATACTCATTGCACCTATTTTCATATAATAATAATAATAATAATAATAATAATAATAATAATAATAATAATAATAATAATAATAATACACAGATAAATGAACTACAGGAGATAGCCGAGAAAACAGGTTTAAAAATCTCCTTCACGAAAACAGAGATGATGAGCACGGACAGGAATTATGTGAAGAGAACAATGAAGACGAAATATGGCGAAGTGAAGGTCACAAGCAGTTTAAATACCTGGGAGAAATTATCAGCAGCAACGGGATGAATAAAGCGGCCATGGAAAATAGAAGACTTAAGTTGGAAAGGCTAAACATTGCCACCAAAGCCATTTACAACAAAAAGAATCTCTCCATCAATGCGAAACTAAGACATTATGATGCTGTGGTAAAACCAGTGATTCTGTATGGGGTGGAAACAGCAACACTAACGAACCTGGAAAAACTACTAAAGATTGAAAGGAGAATATTGAGGATGATTTACGGCCCAAGGGTGGTAGAGGGAAACTACAGATTACGCTCAAATAAGGAGATATACAAAATAACAGAAGACCTGGAAACAACAATAAGGAAAAGACGGTTGCGATTCTATGGACACATGGTCAGAATGGATCCAACAAGGTTAAATAAACAAATTTTTAATAAAATATACTACTTGAAGAGCCAGGGGGGATATGCCAAGCAGATGAAGGAAGAACTCAAGAGGTTAGGAATTGCAGATGAAGAATGTCGTGATAGAGACCAATTCAGGAAAAGACTTTCCAACATAAAAGTTCTGGTTGAAGAAAAGAAAGAGCGCAGAGGGGGAAGATGGACTGAAGAGAGAAGAGCGCAACATTCTGAAAGAATGAAGGCACTGTGGAGAAAGAGGAAGGAAGAAGGGATGATTAGAAGGAAGTGAAGTGGTATTGGCGTGGTCCTAAGTTTGGCCGGTTCGCAAGAAAGAAGAAAGAAAGAATAATAATAATAATAATAATACACATTCATTATGGACTGCTATGCATTTCAGCATTCAGTGTGCAAGTCTCTATGAATTTACTAAATTAGACACATTAAGGCCAAATTGTCGGCATACGCCAAACTGCTTACTATTTCCCACCTAGTTGAATACCTCGCTGTCACTTTCTTCTTCTTCTTCCTCTGTTAGGGCTTACTAAGGACCGCGTTCCAATTTCAATTTGTCATCCTTTGTTTTTGTTCCTTCCTTTTCTTCCAATATTACTTCATTGTTTCACTATGTTTCTTTCTTCTTTCTTCAGAACACTTTGTGCCGGTTTTCTTTGCCTCCCTCCTGTCATTTTATTCCTTTCACTAGAACAACATATGTGAAAGATTACAGCCTTGTCTAACTCCCGTAAGTATCTTGAACCAAGATCTTATTCTACTATCACTACAACCCAGTTGTAAACATAATTCCCTTTGATTGGTTTTAAAAATCTACCCTTAATTCCATAGTCCCCGAGTATGGATATCTTCATTTCCCTCGGTATTCTGTCATGTGCCTTATCTAGATCTATAAAAAATGAACATAACATAGCGGAATGTTCGTAGCATTTTTCCGTTAACTGACGCATACTGAAAATCTGATCATGACAGCCCTTCTGTAGTCTGAAACCAAACAGGTTTTCATTCAACTCTCAACCACTGACCAAACCCTCCTTTCCAAAATGCCAGTGACCACCTTACGTGATATCCTGATCAATGGAATACCTCGACAGCTGTTGCATTCTTTCCCGTTCCCTTACTTATACCCTTGCTTTTACTGTTTCCGTCTAATCAGAAGGTGTAATTTAATCTATCCATGCAGCTTTATGACAATGGAATTTATTTACCATTCTAACCACTTCCTCAAGCGTAACTTCGCCAACATCATTTAGTAGAAATGGTAGTATACAATTTCTAATCACTAGATTGCGTGCCAAAACACCAGATTTAATTCTAAATCTCTCCGCAGTACTCATATGGAGTGAGGGCCTACGACGCTGTGATGGTGATTCGTCCGTTGGATGGGGGCGTAATGGCTATGTGGATTAGGCTATGTGACTGCAACGGGCTTCACCATCTCCCTTCCTTTTATCATATATCAAGATATTCATCTCATTAACTGCTCTGATGAGGCTGCCGTCAGGAAGGGCATCCGATCGTAAAAACTTGCTACGAAGATTCATCTCACTTCATAACCAACTCCATAGGAAAACGGGACAAGTGTTGGACATATATACCATACACATATGGCCCTCTTTCCGAAGCGCTCGGTTGTTCGGAACTTCATCAGGAAAATTTTAAGTTGAGAAGATATTCAAAATATTCCTTCCACTTGTCCAGTGATTCCCTGGGATCTATTATGAATTCACCTGATTTACTCAAAACACTTTTCGACTCCTTGGCTGAATTGTCATCGTAATTCACTTCTATTCATAGTGCCCCGGGTTTGATGCTCGGCGGGTCGGAGAATTTAACCTTAACCCTCTACTGCATGAATTATTTTTCATTGTCGTTTGGTGAAGAATATTTCAAGCTTTTAATGTTCAACATACATTCAGTGTTTTAGATGTACCAGTAATTTCTTAACTGGGACTAATAGCTTAACACTCGTATGTGATGTGGATTGCCATAGTGGAATATATATACGATTTTTCATTATTTTACGCTAAGCTTCTAACATTCAAAGACCGAACATTACTACCTACTGGACTTGGGTACGTACTGCGGTAAAACTTTTGCGACCGTCATTGAGGTTGAGGTTGAGCCAGAGGTACTCCTGAAGCCTGTGTTAATGTGATGGGGAGGGCCCACGTAACATAAACGGTGGTTGGTACACGTGAATGTTGACGGGGTGGAAGGAGTACCTTTGGTTGTAAGACTGTTAAGTCTTACGTAAAAAAAAACAAAAACAAAAAAAAACAAAGCATCACTGGGATATATGTTTAATTGACTGTACGGTTGAAGTGTGCCGTAAGACTACCTCTGTCTACTGTATTTCTCCATTTATACAGGTGAAATGTTATTTGTTGCCTAACGGCAACAGTATGCAGTAGAGGGTTAAATGGTTAATTCGCTTGTTTCGGGGTCTGGGTGTTCGTACTGTCCCCAACATCCCTGAAACTCACACACAACACTATCCTCCACTACAATAACACGAAGTTTCCCACACTCGGCAGATGCCACCCATCCTCGCCGAGGATCTAATAATGTTATTTGCTTTACATCCCACTAACTACTTTTACGGTTTTCGGGGACGCCGAGGTCCCGCAATTTAGTCCCGCAGGAGTTCTTTTACGTGCCAGTAAATTTACCGACACGAGGCTGACGTACGCCGAGGATCTGCCTTACAAGGCTGCACCGGACTAGAAATAATCACACAAAATTATATTCAAAATATTATTCATTTTCTTTTTTCCCCTCCCTTTATTAGATTCTTCACTACTGTCCAGGAAGGTTTACGCCCCCCCTCCAGCTTGAACTATCCTTTTCAGGTTATTACCGAAATTTTCCCGCGACTTCTTCTTGGATTAAACAATTATTTATTTCTCTTCGTCTCTTTCATCTACGTACATTTCTCTGTCTGCATGTCTTCGTCTGGAGTCGTTTCTGATGCGCCTTCCTTTTACGTAAGCGACCCTAACTTAATAATAATAATAATAATAATAATAATAATAATAATAATAATAATAATAATAATAATAATAATAATAATCGTAACTAGCTGTACACATCCGTATTGACCGGTTAATCAGAATGATGCTGATGACGCTTGTTGTTTAAAAGGGCCTAACACCTAAAGTCATCGGCCCTAATCAGAATGAAGGTACAGTTACACTAAGCGGAATATTCGAAAAAAATGATATTAGTTTTGTGTTGCCTACTGTAGAGGCTAAAATGCCTTTGCCTCTCAGTGGCCGGAACAGTGTAACAAGATACTGAAACACACAAAGTACACGTAATTTCTTCGTTTTAGGCGCTTACACGTGAAGCTAATTCTATATTAGAGTTGCTTGAAGTCCTTCATTTAATCTAATGCTTCTTTGTACACAACATTTGTCGTTTTGTTACCGTGTGTGATTTACTGCTACTAACACTAAAGTATGCGACGAACAGTTAGCCCGGTGAGAAACAGCTCGACCTTACTTCATGCCCTGCAACTTTCAGATGTTGGCCATTTGATTTGTTGATAGTCATCCATCGCGAAGAACGGACTGACGGGGAACTTGAAACGAGAATTGCTAGGCAACCTATGTTATTGTCGTATTAGTGGAAGTGTGTGCTGTTGATGTTACTTGAGTGTAGGGCTAGTATAGGTCCTTTGGTATTCAAAATGATGCACTAAAGCATTTCTCTTGAAATATGTGGAACAACGTAGAATTATTACACTGGCAACGGCTGGTGTAGGCGTCCAATTCGAACTCCAGGCTCCGAACACTACGGTGAATAAAGGCCTTAACCAAAGTAATATAGGAAAATGCTTGATAGTTTTCCAGTTGTAACAAATCAGTACTACAACCAAAGTAATGTAGGAAAATACTCGATAGTTTTCCAGTTGTAACAAATCAGTACCACAACCAAAGTAATGTAGGAAAATGCTCGATAGTTTTCCAGTTGTAACAAATCAATACTACAACCAAAGTAATGTAGGAAATTGCTCGATAGTTTTCCAGTTGTAACAAATCAGTACCACAACCAAAGTAATGTAGGAAAATGCTCGATAGTTTTCCAGTTGTGACAAATCAGTACCACAACCAAAGTAATGTAGGAAAATGCTCGATAGTTTTCCAGTTGTAAAAAATCAGTACCACAACCAAAGTAATGTAGGAAAATGCTCGATAGTTTTCCAGTTGTAACAAATCAGCACTACGTACACCCGCTGCTGGGCAATAACCGTTAGGACTTGAGACTGTTAATAATATCTCCCTTATTATTCCTTCCATCAAAAAAGTTTGCATGAGGAAAGAATTTTAGAAATGGATTTCCTTTGAGCTTCGTAGATTTCTGTTAACGTTGGTCTTGGATATTTTGTGGGAGAATAAAATCACTGTTCCGGTCTTCCCATCAACCCCCAGTTCATTCTGGGATTTTGGAATTATATGGGCCCTAATACCTATCTTCGGATAGGTTTATTCTAAATGTGAAGTTTGGTTGAAATATGTCCTGTAGTTCTTCAGTTATAAGAGCTCAGTCAACAAAGCTATAAAATATGCAGATGGTCATTATTACAATTGAAACGGATAACTAAAAGATAATTTCGCCAAAATAATCAATGTAGGCCTACATGCACACGGTTGTTCGATTTTATTTATATAGATAATCATCATATTATAGGTTTAATGTCCCACGAACTACTTTTAAACATTGAACGACAATTCTACATTATTTAGTGGTGTCTGCAGTGCAGCTGTGATTATTTTATAGGTGGATTGGGTGACGGTGCTCCAGTACTTGAGTTCGAAGACTCCGAGATGCTGGAATTTTTGTTCGTCAGAATTACTTTACGTGCCGGTAAATCTATCGATATGGGACTGGTGTATTTCATCCCTTTCAAATATCATTCGACTCAGCCGATATCGAACCCGCCAACTTGGGCTCAGAGCCAGCGCTATACCATCTGAGCCACTCAACCCAGGTGTCTGAAATATATCTCGTCGTTTCGCCTAGAAAAATAATGTGATAAATGTGATCAGATTTCAGCTTAGAACTCCGACCAGAAAGGTTCTGTCATCTATGGTTCAATATTGTATGAACTAGATCAACGAATTTTCTGTGATACATGTGCTGCGGGTCAGTATTTCTCGCCTTACCATAGTCACATAACGGAATTTCGAGGTACAACGACGATTTGTTGATCTGTGTAGCTGTGGTGTCTCTACTGGAGTGCATATTTGTAATATTAATTGCGGTTAGAACTGCGGGAGAATCGGTCCGAACCTATATGTTGTGTGCAATCGCAGCCTTTACCTTAGCTGAAGAAGGAAATCACGGAAAATCAGCTCCAGAATGCCAGAGAGTGTGATTTCCCTAATCAATTACTTACCTGAGAACGAGTTCTTGTCATATCTATTCCTCTGAACCAATCTGACATTTTGACAAAGCAGGTAATCGAACCGAATGAAAAGCTTCTACGCATAATGTGTATGTACAGTACTAATATATACTGTAGAAGGTTCTTCGAGTACAGAGGGGTACCGCTGACAAATAACGAATGTTAACCCCAACGCCGAGTCGAAATATCCAACCCCATTATGTATTTGATTAAACTGGAAAGAAGATAGGGAAGAACATGATAGAGTAACTCTGACAGCGTGAAATCGTTAGAAATCCATTTTTTGCGATGTAGGAGTCGTCATCCATCTTCTTTTTTAATCAATTGTGAGTGACTGCTGCCAGATCGCTAATCCAAGATAACAGATGCGATTGACAGTGACATTGAGAGAAATATCGTCGAGTTTTAATAACTGTGGGCAGCAGAGCAGTAAGGTCAGTGATCGGCTTTAAATCAGTCTTCACTGGTTCAACTCTCGCAAAACACACGATGTAGACTGAAACTGTATAGACCGGGCGAGTTGGCCGTGCGCGCAGAGGCGTGCGGCTGTGAGCTTGCATCCGGGAGATAGTAGGTTCGAATCCCACTATCGGCAGCCCTGATGATGGTTTTCCGTGGTTTCCCATTTTCACACCAGGCAAATGCTGGGGCTGTACCTTAATTAAGGCCACGGCCGATTCCTTCCAACTCCTAGGCCGTTCCTATCCCATCGTCGCCATAAGACCTATCTGTGTCGATGCGACGTAAAGCCCCTAGCGAAAAAAAAAAGAGACTGTATTGGTTACAGACCCCAGAAATTGGGACCATAACTTCTTACTCGGCCAAACAAGTGGCTATTTGGTTTGAGTCACGAGGATATCAGCTTGCATTCTGAAGATAGTGCGTTCAAATTCCATTTTTAAAATAATGTTATATGATTATGTTGCTATTGGGGTCGTGTTTAAAGTAGTGGTTGAGCTGGAGTTGGAATTTTTGCCTGCAAATTAGGTGGAAAACTCTTAAGCCAATACCCAACACTCTCAGTGACCTCAGAAAGGAGAAATAAGCTGAAGAATAGTATATTATGCATCGAGCCTACAATGCCATTTATTAAGAGGCATAACGAGCATAAGTGAGCAGTATGAAATGTTTTTTGGACTATAATTACATGTCGAAGTTTTTAGTTTTTACAATAAATCTTACCTTCTTATTTTATTGAATATATCTGTACTACTAATAAACAAATTTTCACTTTGGGGGTGATGGGTCTCCTGGACGATAACGCCGTCCCTCAGGCCAGAGAGATTTGATACGATTAAGGAGATGTCCGGAGAAAGTGACGGGTTTGGCGGCTGTCCCAGCATTCGCCTTAGTGGAGGAGAATGGAAAACTACGGAAAATCATATTCCCAGGACAGCCAATGGTGGAAACTATCCCCCTTCCTTCTCCCGAATACAGAGGCGTCGAGTCACGGTCGAGCCGTGGCCATTTCCTCTGCTCGATTGGTCGGCTGGAATGAAGAACTGTCGAACCACGGACTAGCCGTGCCCTCTTGCAGGCCGAGACGCACTCTGCATTCACCGACGCTACCTGTTTGTCTATATATCTATTAAATGTTTTCATTACCCACCCTGAAGGGGTGGGGCGGGCCACTTAGAGGATGACGCCCTCTCTCTGGCTAAGAGATGCGGGCGGGTTGGGGAGATGTGACGGAAGAAGGAGGTGGGTAAAGGATGTGAATATATAGAAGATGGGATAGGAATTGTGCCTATTGTCTAAGTATTGAATTTCGTTGAGTGAGTTTATTAGCATAGATGGTTACAAAGTAGTACAAAAGATATTACACAGATTTAGAAGTATGTAGTAGGATGATATAATGGCTGTTGGAAGGAGGAGGGGTTAGTGCTAGAGGTAAGGGAAAGGGCTAAGATGTGAAAGATACAGGAGAAGTTATCAGAGAAGCGAGTAATTTGTGGAGGGGGTTTGTTGGGGGTTGCACGGGAGGAGAAAACCGGGTGGAGGAGGGTAAAGACGGATTTGTGGACTCGGTGGAAGGAAAGGAGGAGTCGGCCGGGAACGGCGACGGGGTGTATAAGATCGGTTAGCAGGTTGGGGAGAAGAGCGAGATGGTTCAGTGTGATGATGGCGGCCTTGAAGATGGATGCCGTTGGTGATGAAATGTTGGGCGATGTCCGGAGTCGGCAGATGAAGGCGAACGAGGTGGGTAGGTCCTGTAGCGTTGAAAATCCGAGTTGCTCGGCGAACTGGTGTTCCTGTCTGGCGGAGGTCTTGAAGTATGGTGTCGTTGGATAAGAGCGGGTCCACTCCTCGGATGACGCAGGTGCAATCGGTCGATGGTGGCGGCATTGTATCGGTGGTAGTTTCAGGCACTTGACTTGACTTGATGAGGTAGGGGTGGGAGGCGTGGTGATAGTAGTGGTCATGATAGGGATAGGGTGGGTTGTTACCGTAGTCGTGAGCGAAGTTGTGAGGGAGGTGTGAAGTGGGGAGGTTGTGAGGGTGGTAGTAGTGGTGGTGGTTGTAGTGGTGTAAGGAAAGGACAAGGGCTGTGGCACGGGTGTGTAAGCAGGTTGATCAGGAGAATAGCCCGGGAGTTACTCTGAAATATTGCTGGAAGTGTCTTCTATTTGATGGAGGCGTTGGCAGATTTGTGCACCAGTGGCGAGAAGATGGTCACGTTCGGTGGATGTGTTGAAGAAAAGCAGGACGTCGTTTGATGGTACGGAACCTTCATACAGCCTTGTTGCGCTGTATGCTCCAGACTTGCGGAGTTCGGAGAAGATGGTTTCTTCAGTGATGGATTGTTGGACGTCCAGGACAACACAGGTGTACATGTTGGGAGGCCGACTTCCAACGTGGTGTCTGGCCTATGTGCTTTGTTGGGTCGGCTGGGTGCGAAGATACAGTTGAGCCGACACCCGGCCGAAGCAAAAATAAGTGAGGATGAGGAATGTGCCTGTTTGTATGTACCTCCATTTTAACTGCAACACCGTGTGGTCATCATCTACGAGTACTTCGATAAAATCTAAAAAACAGTCTTTACAAGAAATAGCTCGTAACAAGGTATACACGACTGCAATGAAAATATTGATACTCATGAAACACCTTAAAGGATTTATAATGAATTACGGAATGATCCTGAACATAGTTTGAAAAATGTACAGATCCATCCACACTGGTCTCTATTTGATTATTGCGACAGATGGCCTGCCTGATACGTATTGAACACGGCCAACTAGATGCGTCGCTCTAGCTAGCTCCAGCGCAGCGTAAATCTAATTGTTGTGTATTGACCATTAATGTTCTCGACTAGTTCAACAGATGGCCTGCAAAGATTTACACTTCACACCAAAATACAATACAACAATGGAAATGAACTCAATTTTTCTTCAGTCAGTGAACTACGCGTAGAATTTTTAATGCATTTTCCTTTTTCTTGAAAATCTTAATTAAGAAGTTTAAAAACTGATAATAGAAGTGCATAGATGTTGACGTTTGAAAACATTGCTATTTCTAGGGTTAATTTAGAGACAATATTTAGTTATAAAAATATGTAAAATATCCACCATTTCATTTATGTCCTTTTCGATAAACTGATATTAGCTGCAAAAATACAGTGTTTCATTTGTGAGTTAATTAAAAAGACATCTCTCCTGAAAATTTGTATTTTTGTATATGTCAAGTTTTTTGAATAGCCCCCCCCCCCCCCCGCCTTTCAATTGTTAGTGACATTCAAAGCTTCTGCTGCAACTTCCGATGATTCGAAATCAGTGTCACATTCAAAACTCACACTTGCCTTTTTGGATTGTTGTTTTCGGGGCTTGAGGATTATTCCGGATACGATGGTAATCGATATCGGATTTTTTTAGTTGGAAATCGATAGTTGCAGCAACAGCAGTACTTTAATGAACGGTAGTATCATAATGGGTGCTATTTCGTTACATGTAATTAAATTATGGTAAGGTTGAACAAAAATTAATTCCGTTGCTATTACTAATTCATTAACATATTTCATTGTGTATCGTAGGCTAATTAGTGTTGAAATTTACTAACAATAAGTATAATAATAAATTTAAAATTATGTAGCAAAATTCCTTTTACTATGAAAAAGGATTCATGTTTCTCAGACCGCTAACATTAGCAATACATTATAACGATGCGTCCTATCGTGGATTACTTTCTAGTCTGATTTTATACTGGGGCTGAATATTTATTAAGGCTACGATTGCTAGCTTAACAATCCTAGCCCTTTCCCAATATTCCATCGGCAAAAACCTTTGATGTGTTAGTGCGACGATCACCGTATTCTTGTTTCACATGGGATTCATGTTAAGGACCTATGTGGCCATGGCTGGGTTTCGCCATTATCTTCATTCGAGGATACTTGATTTAATTTTACCGGTACCTCAACAAAGTTCCCTATAAGGAAAAAGTAATTTATGAGGCACTAGAATAGTTTTCTGAAATATTTAGTATTGAATCGTGGGTCATTCAACCGTGTGAAGACGTTCCTAATCTTGAACACTAACAGTTTGAATCCCAAATTTGTAGTGGAAATAATGCATTTAGTGGTTCATTTAGCAAGTTGAAGCACAGAGACGGTTAGCTTCATACATTCCGAAAGTTCATGCTGAGACAGTATTAATACTCTGTCTCCTTGTTTGACATTTTCGAGTTGGAGTCTATCTCCGTGGAAATTATTTCACTTTATCTCCCTGCGAGATATGGACTTAATCCTCATAGTAACTTAAATTAATGAACTGCTTCCTTCTCCTACGACTGTGGGTGAGTTACTATTTATTTGAAACTTGATTATACGCAACTACTCGAAGTTACATCGGGTCTGTAAACGCTGTTGGTTAATAAGCCCTACCGGGAGTCGTTTAATTTCCGTGGACTGTAACCTACTGCGCAACCTCTGGCGCATCCCGATCCTGGAGTAACGAAAGCCAACTTCCGCTTACCGTTGTAAGAGGAAGAGAGAGGGGGTCTGCCGAGAACATGGAAGCCGAACAGACGTGCATGTATAGCTCCGCTATGATGTTCAACTTCAAGATGGTGCCTGGTTGATCCAGTGCATTTTCGGGGTCACATTCCCCGATTTATGAGTTCCTGTACTCTGGACGAACTTTTGGAGCATCGCAGATGTTGTATTTTCTACTAGTTTTATTTGTTTGAACTTCGGCCTAATGTAAGTAACAGCGTTCTTCTTCAACGCCACCCGGAAGACTGTAAGTTTGAAACCTTTCTTCTAATGACATTTTGCTACTATTTCATCGAAGTGTTGGTGCTATTCAGTTGGTGACACATACTATGCCTCTCCTAGAAATACGACGTCGAACATTTACCAGAACTTGAATTTAATAATAATAATAACTTTTTCGGCGGCATGTTGTGATTAGATACCGGTTCCCGTGTTTGGTATGGTATTTCAAAATTAGAATTGTTCAAAATTGGAAACTCTTAAAAATGTGGTACAAAGATTGTAATATTTGTTCTGGAAACTCTTGGCATTTTCCTTTTAACAGGAAAGAGGTGATGTCTTGAGCTCGAGTTAGAGGAGACGTTTTTGCTTTGTGAAAGATACTAAGGGAGGCAGTTTTCATAAGGTTTTCCGGTGGGAATTTTTCTTTTGCCTGTTATTTACCCTTTTCTTTCGGCTTTTATTTTCCTCTGAAATTCGTTTTTTTTTTAACTTTTCGTGCGGTTTGTTGATTGCATTGTTGTGATCTTAATTATTATTGGTCCTCTCCCTCGGGTCTGTACTGGTATTGTTGTTGTTGCCATGGGGATGGATATTACGATGGTTGTGATGAAAATGTACTGGACGTTTGTGGGCTATTGCTTTAATTGATGATTTAAAAGAAAATGGTATTTTTCATGCTCCGGTGATGTCTGAAAAGTTATATGCTAAGCCCGTTGTCTTTATTTTGGGGCCGATTTGCTATATGTGATTTGACCCATTGGTTGGTATTACTGTTCGCCCGCGTGTTGTGATTTTCTTGATTTTTCCTTTTCCCTAGTTTTTGGGGTTTTTCTTGGTTTTCTTCGTTTCGCTCGAGGTTTAGAAACCTTATACAAACTCCTCGCCTAGTATCTCCTTTGGTTGGTGTATTTTACAAGTAAGGAATGATTAACTTAATTAATTAATTTCATGCAAGTAACTAAATTTATGACGCTGAAGGTTTTAAACTCAATCTAAGGTAATTAAGCAGAAGCATAATTTATTTGTATTTTATAACTAAGAAGATAGGCTGGTTATGAAATTCATATTGGGTCCCAATGAACTAGGCCGGTTCGAACCGTAGGTTAGTTGTGTTTTGGTATTATTTCTCTTTGAAAATTTTTTTTTTTAAATTTCCTGTTGATGTTCTGAGTCCAGAGTTATCTTAATATTATTTCCTTCTCTGATTAAATATATTTATTTACTTCAATAGAACCTGGACGTGTTATTATTGTAGTATTTGAAACCATACAGTGATCGTTATTTTCATTCTTTCCATGGCCTCTGGTCGCTTGTCTTATTTGTGGTAAGTACCTTTTGTGTTGGTTTACCTTTGGATAATTTTGCTTCCACTTGTTGGTTCTTTTTAAACCTATTTTTCTTGTCTTGTTGCTACCTGTGCGGACACTGTGGGGATGGGTGTTTGTGCGGGTCAATATTTCGGGCGATACGCAATTAGAAATAGATACTTTCCTCTATGGACGACGGAGAAGAAAGTGTAAAATTATACTAATAGAAAAAAAAATTAAAATATAAAGAACGAAACAAATTTCTACAAATTAATTGACATATTTGGAAAATATTTTATTTATTCAGAGAAGTATCGAATAATTTCACTCTAACGCTTCTTCCAGTGAGGACAGCATCAATTTATTTTCGCTGCTAGACGTCTCACCTGTGCCATGACTTTCTACTTTCACTGACAATGACACGGTTGAAGTAAGTGTAAATTTTCTAGCATTTACACGAATAATGGGTAGTATATCTAAATCACAAACACATACTCATTACTCAACTGAAGTGTTCATTTTACTTACCATTTTATCACACGATGGATGGCTATAACTTCGACTTTTTAGAGAACGGTTCGTAGTGTCAGATATCTCACAACAGTGGTTAAATATTTTACTAGGCAGGGAGATATCTATTACCAATATGAAAACATAGCTTTGCAAACTGAACGCTACTTGCTCCACGGTTCACGTGTTTCTACAAAAATGTGATGAATAAAGTAACTCTAATTAAATTCTCACGTATCATAAAATACCAACACAATTTAATGCACTGTAGGTAAATGAGCATTTAGAAAATTTATGCACATGCTGTTGTTTGCTGTTTGGGTCATCAGTCGATAGACTGGTTTTGATGCAGGCTTTCATGCCACCCTATTCTATGCCAAGGTAACTACTGACTCTTACATCTACTCTAATTCGTTTGCTATTATAACATTTTGCCCTCTTCTACTATTCTTACTCCTTACACTTCCCACCAAAACAAACTCAACAAGTCCTGGATGTCGCAAGATATGTTCTATCAATCTATATCTCTTTCTGGTCAAATTTCCCGAAATCGTTCCCCTTTCTCCAACTTTATTCAGTATCTGTAATGCGATGTACCATATCACCTCAAGATTATTCTGTAACACCACATTTCAAAAGCTTCTATTATTTTTTCTTTGTGTGCCATTAAGTGTCATATTTCAAAAGATCTCTATAGGTCGACGCCCAGAACAAGTAACGTTTAAAAAAATAATAGCCATATTTCACGACCATTCAGAGCCATGCTCCACAAAAAATGTCTTCAAGAATGCAAATACGGAAAAATTAACTGGCATAAAAGCAATCTTCTAGTTTGACGTATCCATTTATATCGTGATTCTAGCCACATTCCGTACATATTGGCTGGAATTTGAACCACGGCTACCTCGTTACTGAAATAGGATGTTATGACGAACCTTTATTTAATATATTCCCAACTTGTTAGCCAGAGCTCAGTTCTTGATTCCACCACCAGTTTTGAATGGAGTGCACTCATTCGCTACAACTGCGCAATAGCTTAAGAGTCCTTATCTCAGCCATCCTAGAAATAGCTTTCATAAAGGAATACCGGGATAGTGGACGCCTGGTGGCCACACTCGTTAAGGTTTGAAGTGTCTGTGGTCAGACACCGTTGTTAGCCGGTTCGATTCCCGTTGTTGGAAAAAAAATTCCATCATCAGAATGTTGGCCGACAGGGTAGGAAAAGAGGTGGCGTACAATATATAATAATAGATCGTGTGTCCGGCTCCATGGCTAAATGGTTGGCGTGCTGGCCTTTGATCACAGGGGTCCCAGGTTATATTCCTGGCAGGGTCGGAAATATGAACCATAAAGGTCGATTCACACATCTCCGGGACGTGACGGCGCTTTCCGTGACGTGACGGCATCTTCCGTGAAAATAAAATATCGTCGCCATGTAAATGAAGGGATGAGTTCCAACACTTCCGTTGACGTCATTCGCCATGACCTTCAGTGCTTCTCCGTGATCCGTGCCGGCAATACGTATTCGCTCGCCAACGATATTTTCTTGTTTTCACGGACGTGATTTCTCTCTTCCCGCCTTTCTGCTTCTCTGCTTTCTTCGAGTACTGAGGTTATCTCTGTATGTTTGAACTGTTTTTTACCTCCCAAAATGAAGGACGAACTGCTGATTGAATTAGTCAAGGCACACTATTTGCTATATAATTGAGCTGATTCGAAATATATGGATAGTGGTTCGAAGAAGCGTGCATGGGACGAAATTGGCGAGAATATGGAAGCTGAAGGTAGGTAACTAACATTTTTTGCTTTTAAGATTAAGAAAATCAGGCACCGACTTTGGCGCAGCAAGGCATTTTCTGCCCTCAACCTAAAAAGTCAGGGGTGTTAAAAATTAACCAAGAATTTCATTTATTTAATTTTTCAAGTAATTATTATTTAATTTTTCAAGTACAGTAATTGAAAGCAAATGTAGTGTATCCGTGAAATTTTACTTCGTCGTCCTTCAAGCACTTATATAGAGTAGAAAACTCTCTTTCCTTACCCCTGCGTTTCTATATAGCATGAACCCACTGTTTCTTCCTCTCTTTCTCCTCTTCAAGATTATAGCTGTCATTAACAGTTCATCATCGCTAAAAAAACTCATCATGGAACACTTGATTGCCGACTTATAACTGCACGGAACTGACGTGAAATATTCATGTCGGAAAGGACGTATACGGATACGGAGAGCGCCGTCACGTCCCGGAGATGTGTGAATCGACCTTAATTGGTTAATTTCACTGTCGTCGTCATCACCATTTCATTTCCATAACGACCGCGCAGGTCGCCTACGGGTGTCAAATCAAAAGACCTGCATCTGGCGAGCCGAACTTGTCCTCGGACATTCCAGGCACTAAAAGCCATACGCCATTTGCTCTAGATCGTGTGCAAAAAGCCTGGGTTCACTTCGCGTCGTCATCAGAAAGTACTTGTACGTTGAGAAGACTTTAAAAATATTTCTTCCACCTGTCCAGTGATTCTGTGGGATCTATTATGAGTTCACCAAAACACTATTCATGTCCTTTCTCCCCCCCCCCCCCTTCCTAAGATTCTTTATTACTGTCCAGAAAGGTTCCCTGTCGCTTGACCTAGACTTTTCAGGTTTTTACCGAAATCTTCCCACTACTTCTTGTCCTAATTCCTCCAGCATCCAAATCTACCCACATCATTCGCTCATTTACGTGCCTAACAGAAACAATGCTGCGTACAGTAGTATACCCCAACACTCTGCCCTTCACTTTTTAACATTCGTTATGATTACTTTATGATCTCCTATCTCTTCCCCGTTATCTCCCATTACACGAATATCGTTAACTCCTAACACATCCAGAAGCATTCGTTTTGCTAACTCAGCCAGTTCTACTTTCTATCTTCCATAGGCTTCGTTGATATTACGAGCTCCTCTATCGAGTTCCATTCCCTTCGCCAAGTTGTTTCCAAGTAGTCCTCACCTGTCAAATGGAAGTGGGACTCTGTTACTCCCTAAGGTCCGAGGCTTGTTTAAAACATTCTGAGCGTGCTCGGTAAAAATTCTATGAAGCAGAATACTACCCTAATCACACGTAGTCCCAGAGAGAATCTCTCCTCTAACGGGTTAGGGGCCACCGATGAATTGTGATATTGTTAGAATTGATAGGTTACTGGAGAAGAAAACCGTGGGTACCTTCTCGTAGAGTCCATGGACATCCTGAGCACCAATGGAGATTTTTAAATTATACGCAAAAGGAAAACTACCCTTTTATTAGCAAAACCACACGCGAAGAAGTGTAATTCCGCTAGTTATAAATACATTTATCAGTACAAATACTACAGACATACAGATTTTACATGCACAAAGTAAAAGAGACTGTCAGCAACAATACTCAATATCCTTCTGTTGTTTGCATTGTCATACAAACATGTCCTATTTTCGAATATTTTTGCACTGGCCTCGCTATAATTTTCACTTTGTAGAAACAAGACTGAAGATTTCAACATAAAACGAAGGACCTCTGGTGTACATTAGATGGTTCCCTGATGTTACATCAAGAATGTATCCACAATTGGTGTCTTGTTTCCTTTCATTTACTTTTGCACCATTGTGGCCGTCTCTGTGCTAATGCAACTAAACGTTACAAGAAACAAGCTTCCAGTACAATCGCTGCTGGAATTACACCAAGGTGCTGGCAGGAAATGTTTAGTCGGAAACGTCGTTTAATCGACCGATTATATCATTACAATAATTAAGAAGCTCCTTGAATAAGTAGCAGGACAATGAAGGCAGCTAGCCCAACATCCTGGGTAGAATCTGCGACGCTGAAAATTCAGTCCAACAAGCCCGGCTTGTCATGCTTATTGAGTTAAAACAACGCCAAAATAATGGATGTCCATGAAGTTTATGATTAAGGATTTTCATATAGAGACATGTTTTCAGTAAATTATGTCTTGTGCCGTGTTGGTTTATGAATAGACTAACTGGTTATAATGGATCGTTCGTGAAGAGCCAGTAGCTGCATTCTGACCTATTCATAGGTTTATGGTTCAGTTAAACGTGATTCATCGAGTGAGTTGGTCATGCAGCTGTGAGCTTGCATTCGGAAAATAGTAGGTTCGAAGCTCACTGTCGGCAGTCATGAAGATAGTTTCCGTGCTTTCCCATTTTCACATCACGCTGTACCTTAATTAAGGTTACGGCCACTTCCTTACCACTCCTAGCCCTTTCCTATCCCATCGTCACCCTAGGACCTATCTGTGTCTGTGCGACGTAAAGCAACTTGAGAAGAAAAACATGTGATTCTTTTTCGGGAATGCATGTATGATTCGTTAAGGATTGCTACTGAGAATACTTACTTAATTTGATAACAGTGAAAATTCACCAGTTATATCTAAAGTCAATCAGTGGAATCAATCAACAGTACTGTATTTCATACCGAACAACCACTAGTTTCCATCATAATTTTGAATGTGTTGCAGCTACTGCCTTGTGACTTGCTTATATGTGTCCTAGCGAACTCTCCAATTCACTAGAGAATATATACTGTACTTTCCTCAGCTTATTCCAGACTTCTCCGCTGCCTCTGGAGCCAACCTAGGAAGAAAATAGAACCTCGACATAACCTTTTCGTGTTCAGAGCATAAGCTTGGGGTGTAGCCATTTTAGAGCGCTTCAACCTGCTTGACGTATTAATAATATGCTTATTTAAATTTCATTAAAGCATTTATATAATATAGAAATACTCGGCGTGTTAGTAAGTTTCATTGTTAGTACAAAAGTGAATACTCTATATTTTATGGAATTACGAGATACTATGAAGTCCTGTAAACATTGAGTGAGTGAATGTGTGTGCCAAATTTCAAATCAATCTAATCTTTAAGGAGAGGAAAAGAATCGTAGCCTTGTAGATAAGAATATTGTACATTGGACGAGTCTCACAAGAGAGCGAGATACGGTGATGTTGGCGGTCTCACGCTTGAAATGAGATGTTATCGATTTTGCATGAAGAAGTCTATGATCGTCTTTGTACGATGCGCGACTCAATTTGATGTTGGGTAGAAAAGGCGAAGCAAAAAGAAAGAAAGAGCATGGTCCTATTACGTTAATGTGTTGGGTGGTAAATAAGAAGAGTTTAGAAATATGTTGAGGTTTGGCATTCACAGACAATGTTTCATACATCCTAAACGCTGTAGCAGCTGGAGGGATTTGATGGTTTCCCTTTACATGCGCATTTCATCAGTTTCCTCATGAATACCTATTCTTGATGCAAATTTAGAGCATTTCTCACCCGTACCTATTTCTTGTACCTGAACTGGAATCCATATTACATTTTGCGCTCTTCTGATCAGCCGTATTAGTGGTATATACATTTAATTTCTTTAATATTTAGTGTAAAAACCTAAACTTGATTTTATGGTATGTAGAGTTTTAAAACCCAGTGACCATTACAACGTACTTAGTATTTTTTAAACACTTTTTCTAATGCTTCATCTTCGTTTACAACATTTTGAAAGGCTTGTAAGTGTTCATGTACTTCTTTGTTTCTGCTTTTGGTGATCGTATGTTGTGTGACACCGATTTTTAATTTTTTTAAATTTATAATTTGCTTTACGTTCCCCCGTTACAGATAGGTCTTATGGCGGCGATGGGATAGGAGAAACCAAGGAGTGGGAAGGAAGCAGCCATGGCCGTAATTAAGGCACATCCCCAGCATTTGCCTGGTATGAAAATGGGAAACCACAGAAAACCATCTTCAGGGTTGCCGACAGTGGGGCTCGAACCCACTATCTCCCAGATGCAAGCTCACAGCTGCGCGCACCTAATTGCACAGCCAATTCGCCCGGTGATATAGAAACAAAGATAATTGAAGCTTTATAAATATGGTACTACAGAAGAATGCTGAAGATGAGATGTGTAGATCGGATCACAACTGAAGAGATGTTGAATAGAGTTCGTGAGAGGAGAACGATATGGCAAATCGTGACCAAAAGAAAGAATAGTCTGAGAGAACACATCATGAGACATTGAGAACTTCCTAAGTTACTTTCTGCAGGAAGTTTAGGGGATAAAAACGGTATATACCAAGGCAAGAATATGTCAAACAGAGTACAGTAGAAGTAGGATGAAGTAGTTGAAGTAGTTAATTAGAAATGAAAATGGTAATAAGGTTAGGGTGCCATGGAGTGCTGCATCAAACCAGACCATGAAAATATTAGTCTATTAAAAACCGAACATAATGACTAAATGAAAGAATAACTGAACAACAGCTTGCAAATCTGGCTGTGCATGCTCTAGGTGAGGCAATCCTATTCTTCTTAGGAAAGTTTGCCAAAGATCCCATGGGTACCGATTAGGTCTCTAACTTACAAGTAAATATGGAATATATCGATTTCAGCTCCTTAATATCTGGATATATTTTTAAGACTGTTTTGAGGAACATTTCTCTTTTTTTTTTTTTTTTTTTTTTTTTTTGCTATTGGCTGTACGTCGCGCCGACATAGATAGGTCTTCCGGCGAGATGGGATAAGAAAGGGCACGGCCGCTTCCCTTCCACCCCTGGCACTTTCCTTTCCGTTCGTCACCATAAGACCTATCTGTATCGGTACGACGTAAAGCACCTTGTAAAATAAAAAAAATAATAGATATAAGATTTTCTAAACCATTTTATCCACAGGTATACTGGGATTATGACAATCTTTTATAATAGCAAAAGTATGAATCACAATTATTTAGTTGGTTCTTTCTTTCTTTCTTTCTTTCTTTCTTTCTTTCTTATCTGCTTACCCTCCAGAGTTGGTTTTTCCCTCAGGCTCAGCGAGGGATCCCACCTTTACCGCCTCAAGGGCAGTGGCATGGAGTGTGAGACATTGGGTTGGGGGATACAACTGGGGAGAATGACTAATACCCCAGACGGCCTCACCTGCTATGCTGGACAGGGGCCTTGCGGGGGGATGGAAAGATTGGAAGGGATAGACAAGGAAGAGGGAAGGAAGCGGCCGTGGCCTTAAGTTAGGTACCATCCGGGCATTTGCCTGGAGGACAAGTGGGAAACCACGGAAAACCACTTCCAGGATGACTGAGTTGGGAATCGAACCCACCTCTACTCAGCTGACCTCCCGAGGCTGAGTGGACCCCGTTCCAGCCCTCGCAGCACTTTTCAAATTTCGTGGCAGAGCCGGGAATCGAACCCGGGCCTCCGGGGGTGGCAGCTAATCACACTAACAACTACACTACAGAGGCGGACTATTTAGTTGGTATGTGCTATTTTTGTTGTGAAGATTTGTGGAGTTTTATACAAATATGATGATACTTGCTAAACCACAGACATTCCTATAATGCTAGATTATTTCCTCTTTTGTTATGGTTTAACGTCACCCAAACTCAGACAGGTTTCTTGGCAATGACGTAACAGGAATGGGTTGAGAATGTGAAGGAAGCGACCGCGGCCTTTATTGTAGTACTGCACATCATTTTCCTGTTGCGAAAACGGGAAATCACGAAAAACTGTCTTAATGCCTGCCAGTAGTGGGATTCGAACCCAACATCTTCCGAATGCAAGCTAACAGCTGCAAATCCCGAAACACGCAGTCAACACACTCGGTATTTAAAAATGATGTAGACTTTTCAGTGTTTTCTATTTAATTCTACTCTTATGGCTCATGCAAGACGGATTAAACTGAGGACCAAACAGTCACTGCTTTAACCAAAAAATGTTTGAAATCTTTGTTGGAAGATATCACAGTAATTATCTTTAAAATTCTGATTTCTTTCATTTAGGGGCATCTATAAGGAGAGAAGGAAGAGACAATGTAATGCAAAGAATGTTGAAAGGTATTCATTGTAGAACTACTACTATTTTTATGATGATGATGATGATGCTTTGAATGTATTCTTCAGTTACTAACAGTATTAAGATACGCCCTAATATTTTCATAAAATATGTTCTTTATCGAGTCTATAAATTATGAGACTGTGTTCTATTTTATTAAATGCGGTATCTGTTAAATTTAAAGCGAATTCTCCCGTAACAGGTCCTTCTACTATTCAACCATGGAATGCGAGTATGTAACAACTGCAATTCTCAGTTGATATGATTATTATTATTATTATTATTATTATTATTATTATTATTATTATTATTATTATTATTAACAATAGCCAAACCCTCTGGCACAAGCGTCACTTCAATTGTCTTGTCCTGACAAAACGACTGCTGCCCAGTCAAATGGTCTATAGATGTCGGAGTGTCATATGGTCAACCTGCCAATGTGACGTATTGGTGGGCTTTCTTCTTGGTTACTCTCATATTAGACAGCTCCTCAGTTGAGCTCTGGCTGAATTCCAACCCAGTCCTCAAAATCAACCCCATAACGCACAGACTTTCTAGAGCAGAGCCGCTATCTCACTGTTAGATAACTCCTCAACAGTTAGGCTGAGCAGACCTCGAGTCAGCTCTCAGATCCTGGTAAAAATCCCTCATCTGACCGATAATTGAACCCGGTTGCCCCCGGTAAGACACAGGCTCCCTATCCCTAAATCACGGGCTAACCATTCCAGCCCTCAGTTGGATTAAAAATCCTTTTATTAGCCGGGAAGTAAGCTACCTCTACAGCATAAGGTTGGCTTGTTATTATTACTGTTATTAGAGTGGAGTGTTGCTGCAGTGGTCTAGCCACTTATCTACCAATCCAAGTGTCTTGAGTTCTAGTCCCTCTGACCTCAGGAAGGATTTTCTCCAGAACTAGCATCTGACAACAGAAATGACATTCATTCATAAATCTATAGAAAAAGCCCTGAATTTAACTACGATCCTCCTTCGATCCCCGATAAACATGGGAAGTTGTGCTGAAAAGTTATTATTTTCACGTTATTTCAGCTGGCTTCTCTGGGCTTTGATCTGTGCCAAGTGCTTCTTCATTTGTTGCCAGTGCTGCTCTTTTCTTTCCTCCGTTCACGTCTTTCCCGTCTTCAATTTTGTTTTCTCCTGATTGGATTGCTTTCTTGTATGTCTTCTAAGTGATTCCCATCTCATGTAGATCCCTTTTCACCTCCTTCAACCAAGCTGGCTGGGTCTTATTATGGTTAAAATTGGTAAGAGATTCCGTTCTATAATCGCGTGGGTTTCATTCTTAGCAAGTGGCCATAAAATGCACATCTCCTTCTCCGCATGACATCAGAGATCTTCTGGACATGGGCATACAGCTCATGCTTATGCCGACGTCTATATTCTTCTTTATCTTTAATGGGGTCAAGATTTTCCTTAAGATCTCTCCCTTTATTTTCCAACTTTTCTACCGAGCTCGATAGCTGCAGTCGCTTAAGTGCGGCCAATATCCAGTATTCGGGAGATAGTAGGTTCGAACCCCACTGTCGGCAGCCCTGAAAATGGATTTCAGTGGTTTCCCATTTTCACACCAGGCAAATGCTGGAGCTGTACCTTAATTAAGGACACGGCCGCTTCCTTCACAGTCCTAGCCCTTTCCTGTCCCATCGTCGCCATAAGACCTATCTGTGTCGGTGCGACGTAAAGCAACTAGCAACTTTTCTATCAGACCTTTCTTGTTCATATCAAAACATTCCACATTATTATTATTATTATTATTATTATTATTATTATTGTTTCGTTTCGGCCAACTAAGGACCACGTCATTTCAACTGTTTCCCTTGAGCTTTAATGCTGGTCCAGTACTCCTTCATTCGTATACGGTGTTGCTCCTTTCGTTCTTCCGTCCATGCCTTTCCAGTTTTCATCTTCGGCTTTGGTAGGAAACTCTGATGTTCTTGGAGTTTTTTCTTAAGTGAGACACGCTCCTGGATATCTTCAAATGAGATCCCAATCTCCTGCAGATCTTTCTGAACCTCACTGAACCATGCCCCCTTTGCCTTTTTCTCTTGGAGGAAAGTGAAAATGCGGTTGGTTAACCGTGTTGAATTCATTCGGGCCATGTGTCCATAAAAAGTAATCCTCCTTTTTCGCATCTCATCAGTTATTTTCTCCACATGCGAGTACAACTCCTGGTTGTGACGTCTCTTAAACTCGCCGTTGTCTTTGACTGGACCTAAGATTTTTCTCAAAAACTTTCTTTCCTTGGCCTCCAATTTCTCCATCATGCCTTTTTTGTTCATGGCGAGACATTCCGCAGCATATAGGGCCTCTGGCCGGATAACAGTGCAATAGTGTTTGATTTTTGCATTCAGAGATATAGATCTTTTGTTATAGACATTTTTAGTCAGATGGTAAGCCATTTCCATTTTATTCATGCGTGAAGAAACGGCTTCTTTTTCGGACAAGTTAGGTTCTATCCATTCACCAAGATACTTAAATTTTTTAACTCGCTTGACTTTTCCGTGAGTCCCTTCTCGCTCACTTGGCGCCAGTTTGATGTTTGTGATGAATTTCGTTTTCTCAAAGGAGATTTGGACGCCCGCCTTTGCAGCTTGTGTTTGAAGCTGGTTGATCTGCTTCGTGGCCACATCCAAGGAATCAGCGAAAACCGCGAGATCGATGATTTAGATTCTAGATAAAGATACGTACAACCACATAGAGCGGAAGAAAGAGTACAGTAACATATATTTACAGTGCGGTATTGTTAAATGTATACAATGGCATTTGCTAAGTATATTTTGCTGATAATTATATTAACGCTTAAGCTATTTATTCATTTCTTACCGAGCTCGATAGCTGCAGTCGCTTAAGTGCGGCCAGCATCCAGTATTCGGGAGATAGTGGGTTCGAACCCCACTGTCGGCAGCCCTGAAGATGGTTTTCCGTGGTTTCCCCATTTTCACACCATGCAAATGCTGGTAATGTACCTTTAAGGCCACGGCCGATTTCTTTCCACTCCTAGCCCTTTCCTGTCCCATCGTCGCCATAAGACCTATCTGAATCGGTGTGACGTAAAGCAACTTGTATTCATTTCTTTACTAAAAAGCAGAAATTGTGGATAGACGAGGTCATAAAGCGATCAACTCTACATCGCAGTTTGGAAGAGAGACCACTGTAGAGCTATAAAGTGTATCTCAGTTATACAAGGGATATGTTTTGTCTTGATAAGTATGCCCACCACCGAATGCAAGTCTCCCCCTTTTCGCCTCGGTTATAAAATTCAAATGTTCTGAGTTTGCGGTGCGTACTCAACCTCCTCCTTTTTTATTTTAATAAAAGATGCTGGATATAGCACCTACATTTATCACGAATGATATAGTTTTATGGCAGAAAAAGAAATATGCTCAATATACTTGAATAATGTTTTCACTTACTTCATACTATATAATATTAACGTTCTTTGTTATAAAATATATCCAGATCTTCAACGCTGGAAGAAGACTCCCAAAACAGATAAATATTACTAAAGACTTATTTCTCTTGGGTTAAATTATTGTTATTATTATTATTATTATTATTATTATTATTATTATTATTATTAAAATTACGCCGTTGACGACTATGTCTTCATGGCAGACTGTGCTGCAAGCTCTGATATCTTGGAACTCGAAATGAGGTACATTGAGCATGGTGCGAAAGCAATTCTACGATACCGTGATGTCAGCTGCAAAGAAACGTAAGAGGATTTTATGTCAGACAGGGAAAACAAAACTGGGACAGGTGGATCATTTCATGGTTTTTTTTTTTTTGCTAGTTGCTTTACGTCGCACCGACACAGATAGGTCTTATGGCGACGATGGGACAGGAAAGGCTTAGGAATGGGAAGGAAACGGCCGTGGCCTTCATTAAGGGGACAGCCCCAGTATTTGCCTAGTGTGAAAGTGGGAAACCACGGAAAACCATATTCAGGGCTGCCGACAGTGGGGCTCGAACCCACTATCTCCCGGATGCGAGCTCAAAGCTGTGCGCTCCTAACCGCACGGCCAACTCGCCCGGTTTTTCATGTATTTAGGATGCGTATTTCACCAAAGTGATGTTAATGTAATGTCGTGTGGTCTCCGAAGAGGCCTGATGCAGATATTTCTATTTGACGTCGTGGGCGACATGCGCGTCTGGGTTTGTTGTGATGGTAGGGAGGGGATGAAACCCGGTGTCATCTCATAGTATGCTCGTGTCGAATAATACCAAGGGATCTGCTCAAAGCTTAACGTCTCCATCCGACGGATGCATCTCTAACAGAAGCGTCATATGCCCTCACTGCTGAGAGGTCTGGAATTGCACCCAGCTTTTGGCAAGTAATCTAGTGATTCGAAATTGTATACCACGACTTCCCCTATCATCCCGGCCAATATGGTGAATTGTTTTCGACGAAAGGGAGTCGAACGGGTTAACCACGGTATCGTCCACTTCAGTAGCGTAACGATTAGCATTATTAGCTGCCATCCTCGGGGGCCCAGTTTCAACTTCCGGTACTGCCAGCAATGCAAGATTGGCAGGAGGGGCTGGTGCTATTTACCACACCTCCATTTAGGGTGTGCCTGAAAAGGCTTCCCCACCTTAGGATGAGGACACGAATTTACTTTACCCCGTTATCAGCCACCAGACAGGCTAGCATGGTGACATAGCCTCCATATAAAATCGAATCACCGCATAAAAATATCTAATGCAATGAGTTTACAGTTGCGATCAACGGTTAGAAAGAAGTGTGCTAACAGACGAAATTACAACGAATATGTACAGTGTGTAGTGTATTTAGACTTGAGACTTAAACCAGTGACTATGTTCATGAGCGAATGGACGGATGCTATTGCACTGTCTTCCGGATAGGTCTCAGATGGGATCCATTTTCGGCACTGCTAAAGAGAAATAAAGTAACCCACACGTTTTCGAAGCCTGTTGTTACGGGAAGAACCAGGAAACCCAATGTCGGCATTGCTAAAGTGAAGAAAAGTGGCCCTTGTACACGTGGTTGTGTCCCATTTGCGACCACTGTAAAATTATCAGCAGCCTATCCGGGTTTTCCAACGTCCATGCAGCTGGGTGACTGCTAATTAGGGCGTACTCCACACAACCTCGCTCTCTTGAAGGTTTTTTGAGATAATATTACTCTCTAGTTTTTAACATACTGTAATTATTCCAGCAGTCCGGCTCCATGGCTAAATGGTTAGCGTGCTGGCCTTTGGTCACAGGGGTCCCGGGTTCGATTCCCGGCAGGGTCGGGAATTTTAACCATCATTGGTTCATTTCACTGGCACGGAGGCTGGGTGTATGTGTTGTCTTCATCATAATTTCATCCTCATCACGACGCGCAGGTCGCCTACGGGTGTCAAGTCGAAAGACCTGCACCTGGTGAACCGAACATGTCCTTGGACACTCCCGGCACTAAAAGCCATACGCCATTTCATTTCATTATTCCAGCTGTAGACATCCATCGTTGATGTAGCGTTTGTTATGTTGATATCTGCGTGCTTACTTGCGACATGCAGGTCATTGAGACGAATAAAGGCAAGCCTTGTGCTTTATATAATGGATACATTTACAGAAATTTACGGAAAAATTAGAGATGTTTGGTGACATGGGTTTTTTATAGCTGGCTTTACATCGTAACGACACAGATAGGTCTTATGGTGACGATGGGATAGAAAAGGGCTAGGAGTAGGAAAGAAGCGGCCGTGACCTTAATTAAGGTACAGCCCCAGCAATTTTTTGCTTGTTGTGAAAATTGGAAACCAGGGATAACCTTCTTCAGCGCTACCGACAATGGAATTCGAACTAACTATTTCCCGAATGCAATCTCATCTTTTCGCGCCATCATTATAGATGTATCATTTTTCAACTTATTTTAATCTAAATATCTTCTTAACATTAAGTTCTAGCATCTTGTACATTTAATTAGAGCGTGCAGACAAAAATTATCATTTTATTTATATAGGTGAAAATAGGCTGAGTGGCCGCGCGTTTTAGCGCGCTACAGCTATGGACCCAAGCTGTGCATTCTGGAAACGTGTGGGTTCGAATCCCACCGTCGGCTGTTCTCAGAGTGGTTTTCTGTGGTTTAATATTTTCACTTCCAGGCAAATGCCGGTACAGTTCCTATTCATAGACCAGAGCTGATTCCTCCCACCCCTTACCCAATTTCATACACCATAACTCATTTCTTCTTCCTTAGCTCCTCGACTGAGGTTGGTGCCAGGAAGGCCATACGGCCATAAAAATATCCCGTATAAATTAATCTCATGTCATCCCGACCCGGTATCAAGAAACGAGACTAAGGGGTAGACATACATGCAGATATATGAAAGTACCAAACCAAACCAAACCCCATGGCACTACAGCCCTTGAAGGGCCTTGGCCTACCAAGCGACCGCTGCTCAGCCCGAAGGCCTGCAGATTGCGAGGTGTCGTGTGGTCAGCACGGCGAATCCTCTCGGCCGTTATTCTTGGCTTTCGAGACCGGGGCCGTTATCTCACCGTCAGATAGCTCCTCAATTCTAATCACATAGGCTGAGTGGACCTCGAACCAGCCCTCAGGTCCAGGTAAAAATCCCTGACCTGGCCGGGAATCGAACCCGGGGCCTCCGGGTAAGAGGCAGGCACGCTACCTCTACACCACGGGGCCGGCTATATTTTGAGCAGCTGTTTATTTAACGTGTCAGTATGATGTTTGAACAGTTTGAGCATTATTTAAGCAGTAATTTAATATTGTCCCCTATTTTATAAGAAAGTGTAGGTTAACTGTTAAGTTTGAGATGAGCTACAATTGCTTCAAGAAGGCTAGCACTATCGAAGAAGCAAAGTGTTACAGCAAAATCCTTTGTTTTGACATTGGAAAGTGTAAAATTCAACGGTTTTAATACGTCCATCTTTTGTCCTACTTCTTAAAACTCATTTAACCGTCTTTACACCCACAGCCATCTAGTAACTCTAAAAAATAAAAGGTTCATTTGAGTCCTGTTTATTCTCTACCAGTCCCGATATTAACGCATCAGTCTCAAACGGTAAATATAAGTACTTTAATGAGTTTCGCCCTTGCTGGCGAGTTGTAGTATTTACAGTGCACTATGTCTTCTGGTAGGGGCTATATCAAATTTGTTACTTTCATTGACCTGTTTCAGTCTCATCCTTGGCTTTGACAATATGAAAGTGACTGAGGTATGAGTGATGCTAGTAATACCATTGCTTATGCAGCCAGTCCCTGTTATGAATGGTGTGAAAATATCGCTCATAGGGTCGGTTGGTGCATGCATTTCAGTGGGCTTGGCAGACTGATATGTAATAGCAGCGGCTGGCTCGGTGAGGAAAGCAACGGGAAACTACCTCACTGCGCATTTCCCTTGTACGCCTCTTCAGTGACGTCTAGGCTATTTATGACAGCTGTTGCCGGAGCTGCAGAGGATCAAACCAGCCTTCGGCCTGAATACCCAACATACACACAACCTACGATTCGTAAGAATCCCAGTATGTAGTTTCGCCAGTTAAACCCGTCACAAATAAATCAGTCTTGTATTCTACCTGAGTGATCGCAAATGAGACTGATCGCAAATGGGACGACACCGTACACATTCTGAAAGTCTGCCCTTTCGGGAATAACTGTGGAACCACCATCATCGGGTGAAGGAGTAGGTTCACAGCTTAGCTAAGAACTGGTTACCTTGGCGTGCTGACATAGGCTAATCAGTGTCCAGGGGGGTAGGGCGGGGGTTTCAATTAATAGCTTCGTTATTTACCCTGTCATCAGAACGTAAACGAACGAACACCAGCATGCAAACGCACCTGAATTAACTTTTTTAAATTTAAAAAAAAAATTCGTAAAGGGCACCTGAGCCATAGGTCATACTGGTACAATACATATCTGATATACAGTACATGTAGCAGAATTAGGAGATAACATAGAATCTTAAATGTTTTACATGAGAATAAACGTAAAGTGAGTTAAACTCATTATAGAGGTACGATACATTTAACGTATAGGCCTACATATTACATAGTCAAGATATCTCAGATGTTCATAGCATATTGTATAAATATTTTACAAGTTTCTGCTTAAATACAGTAAATGAAGCAGCCTGTCGAATATGTTCAGGAAGTGAATTGTACACATGTACTGAGTAATACCATACAGATTTGTTGCCATATTTAGTTGAGTTAATTAATTCAATGTGGATTTTATTGATACCTCTTGTATTGTATGAATGTATGTCAGAATTTGTCACACATAAAGTATTGGAGTGAGCCAGATTTAACAATTTATAGACCATCGCAGCTGAAGCTTTCTGACGTAAAGCCTCAAGTGGAAGAACATTACAATGTTTGTAGAGATAAGCTGTTGGTGTCAATGTAGGTAGCTTAAACAGTATTTTTAATGCTGTCTTGTGTAGGATTTCAACAGTCTGAAAGAGCTCTTTACTGCAACATGCCCAAATATGCACCATATAAAGTATATGACTTTGAATAAGAGAGTGATAAATATTTTTTAGTAGAGTGATAGTAAGTTTGTATTTAAGTCTGTTAAGAACGCCAATTGCTGGTGTAATTTTATTACAAATCGCCTGAACCTGATCACTACAAGAGAGGAATTCGTGAAGAATTAATCCTAGGAACTTTGTCGCCCTAGCTCTAGGTATTTTGCAGTTATAAATTTTGAGTGTAATATCCAGAGAAAGCCTGCATGCTGCTTTAGATATAATTTGTTTTAGTCAGATTAATAGTTAGACGATTTACAAGAAGCCAATTCTGAAGTAAAGTAATATCGGACTGCATCATGATTTCGAGGTTATCCGGAGAAGTGTCCGTGTAAAACAGGTTAGTGTCGTCAGCAAATAGAGACAATCGTCCGTACAATTTTAGTAATCCTATATCATTCATAAATATGAGGAAAAGAATGGGACCTAGTAATTAATTATACATCTTAAAAGCTACAGAACAAATGAACAAATGGACATAAAAAATATGAAAAAGAAATGATTTTGGAAGCGCTTATTTTATTCGCAGAGATTCGCAGACTTAACACTGAAAGCCTTAACAGTATATGATTAACATAATTATATGTACTTATGACGTTTATTTATTAACAATATGATATAGAAACACGATCTTAGCAACTATTTATTTACATAATTTAAAAGAGTAAACGGGTATATTCACATTGACGGCCGTTGCAATGATTAGATAAATTATACAACTTTTGTACAATTTAGGGTGCACATAGTATTCTGTATACTGATGAACGAGAAGATGTGTAACGACAACATTGTTGTGATGTGCGATACCTAGGTCGAGTCATAAGTCATAGCAACTTTTTTTTCTCGCGAATAGGAGGCAACACGGAAAATCTAAGATATGCATTTGGAAACGTACGGTATGTACTTGCGTATGATGCCACTAGATGGTGTATGTAAACAACAGTGTGGGTCTAAGCATGCCCCCAAGTTCAGTGTGTGAGTGAGAGCGTCACAATATGGAAATCATCAAGCAGGAGCAACAATCGTATATTAAAATAGCACACTATCAATGCAGTTTATTACAATTCCTTTTTGTTGAATCAATTGCGCCGTGCAGTGCGAACCAAATGACCAGATCTGTTGGACAACGCCATAATCCTACACGATAACGCGACAGCTCACACAGCAGCCATCGTTCAGCGTCGCTTACAACGGTGGTGATGGGAGGTTCTTCCACATTCGCCTTATTCGCCTGATCTGAGCCCCAAAGTCAAGAAGCCATTACGTGGACAACGGTTTGCTTACAAAGAGGACATCGTAACAGCATTTCGGAGAGAGGTGTCACACTTTAGCGATACACATGCACCGAATGATATTCAGCGCCTGCCCCACCGTTGGCAACGCACAGTGGAAACTTGGGTGATTATTTCGAAGGTCTGTAACCAGTGGAGACCTGTCCTTTTTACGTAGTCTTGTGTATTTGCTGTCTACACCATAATACAACAATGTTTACCAATGGCCTGCGTTCTGCCACTTTCCTACGAGAATCTCCTGAAGTCAGAATTTGTCTTCAGGCAGTATGCATTAGTACATGCCCTAGCCTATATTTCCAAATGCATATCTTAAGATTTTTCGTGTTGTCTCCTGTTCGCAAGAAAAAAAAAATTGCCATGACTTATGACTCGACCCTCGTATATTGGTGGTCATGATCGTTGAGGCATCAAGTCCGGATGTTAGCTGTGGTGGTTAACTGGCTCGAGTCCCGTTGGTGGGAAACAGTTCAACATGAGAATGAAGGCAGGAAGGATAAGTGAGGTGGTGGTATGCAATTTCTAATCAATAGATTGCGTGCCAAAAGCCAGAATTCAATACCAAACCTCTCCGCAGTGTTCATATGGAGTGAGGGCATATGCATCTGTTGATGGTAATTCGTCTGCAGATGGAGATGTTAAGCCCTGAGCGGACCCCTTGGTGATATTCGACAGGAGTAGGCTATGTGCCGACACCGGGTTTCGCCTTCTTCCTACCTCGTTATCATAATCGTCATTCACAGGTAGTCCATGGGCGTCAAATAGAAAGACCTCCACTAGGTGAGCCGAAAACGCCCTGAAATCAAAATGACCACGGGGCCGATGACCTGCGATGTTAGGCCCCTTAAAACACCAAGCATCATCAAGCATCAAAATGACCACCTGCTAGTATCCAGATTAGCCGCACTTCGCAGCACGGACGGCAGCTAGACATTCTGGCAGTGAATCTCTCAGGTGCTGATACGTCTCCCCGGGTATATGGAGTCATGCTGTCTGCAGTGCGTCCTAGAACTGTTGAAAGGTGCGGGTTGGAGGAGGGAGACGGCGAACACGACGACTGAGGAGATCTCACAGATGTTCAATTGGATTGAGATAGGGTCTGTTTGAGGCCCAGGGAATAACTTTGAAGTGTTGATCGTGATCTTCCAAACACGTGCGGTCACTTCTAGCCGTGTGACAATGTCCATTATTATGTGGAAATCGCATCCACCCGACGATAGGCAATGCGGGCTGGTATGTGACTAAACAGGTAAACGTAACACACCTCCATTTGGGGTGTGTCTGAAAAGGGCTACACTACCTCACGATGAGGACATGAATTTACTTTACCACAGTGTCAGCCACCAGGCAGGCTGGGATTCATCATATCGATTAAGAATGCCTCCCATACGAATGATGGGACCTAGAGAATACCACTAGAGCATTCCCCAGACCATAACACTACCCCCATCGCCTTGTGTTCGTCCAGCAATGGTTGCAGAAAGTTGGTTCTCCATTTCGCACCGGACACGCTGAAACCCATCCATTCTATGCAGCTGACAACGTGACTCGTCCGAGGAGGCTACCCATCGCCAGTTAGCAGCAGTCCAGTCGGCATACCATCGAGCAAATTCCAGACGTTACTTTGATACACCTGTGTTAGCATGGGTGCAAACTCCCACAATCTACTCCGGAGCCCCATTCACACCGGAGTTCACTGAACTGTTACGGCAGAAACATGTCTGGATGTCCCTGGTTTATGTGGCCTGTCGGTACACCTTTACGCACCGTTGTAGTTCACTTTCACCTCGGACATCAGTGGTGCGTGGAGCTATGCATTTTTCGCGACGGCTATTTCCAACGGTGCCACCGAGCCACGTGAACAATTCACAAACGTATCTATTTCCGTAATGCTGCTCCATTTGTCCCGAAAGTCGATGATCATCCCTTTTTCCTACTCCGTTAAATCGCCTCCCTTGACCATGAAAGCAGGAAGTACACTGTGTACAGCCACTACTACTAATAAATTGCCTTCATTCCTCCCCTGACGTGGGAGGCGGGCCTCTTAGATGTTGACGCCGTCTCTCAGGCCAGGAGATTTGTTACGGTGAAGGGGGTGCTCGGAGAAAGTGAGGGGGTTGGTGACCGCGGCCTCTAACAGGAATTATCCCGGCATTCGCCTTAGTGCAGGAGAATGGGCAACCACGGAAAACCGTTCTCAGGACAGCCGACGGTGGGGAACAGCCCTTCCACGTCTCCCGAATGCAGAGGCGTAGAGCCACGGTAGAGCCGTGGCCACCCCTCGTCTTCACGACTGGTTAGTCGAAGTGCAGAGCTGTCGTATCACGGACCAGCCGTGGTAACTTATAGGCTGAAGCCTACTCTGCAACAGCTGACCGCGTACAGCCAGCCTGTCGGTCGCATTACATACCCACTTCACCGGTCCACATCACGGGCTGCGCGCTGCAAATGGCACTTCTAGCAAGTGGTCATAATAATGTGATTCGACTAAAAGATATACGTTAAACTAAACCGATCCGTTTTTAATGCTGTACTGATTAATAAATTAATAATATTTTCTATGATCGTGGTCCAAACCATTCATAGCTTTAATTGCTTGACCTTTTCTTTTCTGGAATTGCAAAATATTAGGAAAAACGGACTTTTCAATGAATATACTTCTCTTTTCATAATTCTAATTCTCCTTCCAGTATTTTTAAAAATCACAGTCCAATACTTCTTTAGAATCAGTAGAGAAGTGTTCTGAAGTAAATTGTAATTTCAAATTACCCTCAACCTTTAAAAAATTTTCTTTACGTTCCTCCGACACAGATAGGTCTTATGACGACGATTGGATAGGAAAGGACTATGGGCGGGAAGGAAATGGCCGTAGCCTTAACTGAGGCACAGCCCCAGCATTTGACTGGTGTGAAATTGGGAAAACCCGGAAAATCATTTTCAGGGCTGCCGACAGTGAGATTCGAATCTACTATCTCCCTACTGCAAACTCACAGCTGCGCGACCCTAGCCGTACGGCCAACTCGCTCGGACGAATGACCCTTCATTGTTGCCGTACTCATACGCCGTTTACGGAGATCGCATTAAGGTTAACATATTCATCGTAGCACAGATCAGCACAAATGCGCCAGGAATGATAATTTTATCGCATACGGGATTAGTTCCCTTAAATCTTTTATATTATTCAAGCATCTCATCACATGCCGGTCGAGAGTCCTAGGACACTGAGCCTGTAGCTATGTATGCATCGATTACAAATGGTGGGTTCAGGTCTATGGGCCGTTCTTCATATGGTTTCCATAATTTATGATTTCTACACCAAAGTGATATAGACTTTATTACACCTGACAATATAGTTCATATTTCAGTTATCAAATTTATCAATAACACTTATTGTCGGTTACGGAGCGAATTAGTTACGCGGTACCGGTCATAGGTTTGAATCCCAACATCGACAGCCCTAAAGATATTTCCCTCCAATTTTCCATTTTATTACCCCCGCCCATGAAACTACAGCTCCGATGCGCCTTAGCCTACCAAACAACCACCCATAAGACCGAAGGCCTGCAGACAGAATTCTCTCGGCCTTTATTCTTGGCTTTCTATACTGCAGCCACTATCAAACCGTCTTCTCACGTGGGCTGACTGAACCTCGAACCATCTAGCTCGATAGCTGCAGTCGCTTAAGTGTGGCCATTATCCAGTATTCTGGAGATAGTGGGTTCGAACCACACTGTCGGTAGCCCTAAATATGGTATTCCGTGGTTTCCCACTTCCACACAAGGCAAATGCTGAGGCTGTACCTTAATTAGGACCACGGTCGCTTCTTTCCCAGTCCTAGCCCTTTCCTGTCCCTTCGTCGCCATAACACTTATCTGTGTCGGTGCGACGTATAAAAAAAGGACCAATAGCGAATCTTGAACCGGTCTTCCCTGGCTTGTCTCTGAATCAAACCCCGATCCTGTAGACCGCGTGGCCGGCATTTTAATACCATATTCTACCTTAATTAATAAATATCATGGCTGCTACCTTCCTAGTCCTAGCCTCCTCTCATACCGATGTCAGTCACATATACATGTTGGTGAGAAATTTAACCACTAACAGACAATCATTTCCATTCGCACCCATACCATCAGAGGCAAGTGGCACTTCAGTAGCAACGTTGCGGACCCGGTTCGAATCAGATCATTTCATAGACGTTTTTCGATATTTGAACTCCCTCCTTCTGCCTCACACTCCATATATCGATAGCCTAATTAGAAAACCTCGTATCTCCCAATGCTCTTCCTATCCATTATTTTCCTTAAGACAGGTCACGCATCGCAGCCACATATGGATATGTAGTCCATCATAACAGTTTTCGTTGGGTTAATTTTCCTATGCTGGTGTGTAAAAAAAAATGAACCTTGCCGCACCGTACTATAGGAATATATGTTTGGTGACGTATTTACGCACTCCTACAGTATAATGTATTTAAGGTTCGTTTTTCTTTACACGTTCGCATAGGAAAATGAACACAACGAAAATTGTCCTAATGGACTTCATATCCATGTGTGGCTGGGAGGCTTGTCCTGTCTTAAGGGGAATAATGGACAGGAAGACCATTGGGAAATACGAGGTTTTCTTATTAAGTCAACGATATTATGCTCATTATTGATGTCACTTGATGCTTGTTGCTAGCTTACATTTATCTAGGGATACAAGCCACCACCAGACGGTCGGCAGATTAAAACTTGAAGCCTAATCAAGAAGAACAGTACGAATAAAATGCAGATGTTCAGTTTTTTTTTTTTAAATTCGAAGAAGTGCTTTTAAATTTTTATGATTGCCATGTTACTGATCCATGTGGTAGCTATATATTAATAGCTCCTAATTGCTATCCTCAGAAATTGAGAGACTATCATTTGACTCTGTGACCCAGATCATTTAATGGGACACAGTTCAGAGATCAAGCCATTCATTTCTCCTCGACTGTAAGTCGTTTTCTTTAACCGCTCTCGTTTCTTCCTCAACTGGTCATTCGCTCATCACTAAATTATGATTGTTTTCTCTTCCTTAAACTGGTATGGACATCACGACTTGACAAGAGCACCCGTCAAATAATTTTTGCAGTCTTTTACAAACACACACGATATGGGGTTAACTAAAGGCTACTGAGTTGTGAACGGTGAAACTACATACTTTAGGCTGTATGGCCATCATAGTTGAAATATGCTACCTCTTTCTTGATGTACAATCTCTCTCTCTCTCTCTCGCTCTGTCTCTCTCTCTCTCTCTCACACACACACACACACACACACAAAAGAATGTGCGCATGACATTTGATTGCACGAATTCTTTTTCTGAGCGAATGTACATGGTCAGTCGGCACCTAACGAAATTGTTCAAATACACAAAGTGATTTTAATAACGACTGAAAATGCCCGCAGAGACGCGATAGTCGTGTGACAACATCACTAGCTTCTCACCAAAGCGACCGCGTTTCGAATACTTTTTTTTTTTTTTGCTATTTGCTTTACGTCGCACCGACACAGATATGTCTTATGACGACCATGGGATAGGAAAGGCCTAGGAATGGGAAGGAATCGGCCGTGGCCTTAATTAAGGTACAGCCCCAGCATTTGCGTGGTGTGAAAATGGGAAACCACGGAAAACCATCTTCAGGGCTGCCGACAGTGGGGTTCGAACCCACTATCTCCCGATTACTGGATACTGGCCGCACTTAAGCGACTGCAGCTATCGAGCTCGGCCGTTTCGAATACAAACCAATACATAGAGGAGTTATGACAAGAAACAGATTCCAGTGATTGGAATTCTACATTAAAGTGTAGATTCCTTAACTTTGATAACGATATCAATAATTACATGAAACCACAAGCTCGATAATAATAATAATAATAATAATAATAATAATAATAATAATAATAATAATAATAATAATAATAATAATAATAATAATAATAATTGTCCCGGGTGGTACACCTCCACGACGCATATTTTAAATCTTCCGCCTTAAAGTACTCCTCTACAGGAGAAACTGTGAACTTAAAACTGGACCTACTTAAATCTTTCCTCTGAAGATGTCACTGTGTCAAATTTCGACATTTTTTTGTTTTCCATTGATCAAGAAGTGTGGACATTCTCTCCTAGATGTCTCCGCTAAAAACTATGAGCATGCACCCTGGTGCGAAGTGAAGGAACTTTATTTGAAGAAATTTTGTTTTCACAAGTTTGTTCTTTACTAAATTTTGTTCATTCTTTTGTGGGTTGGCAATATTAATCTTTTCTTTGCGCCAGTTTTGAACTTAGCCAATCCAAAATTTCTGTAATTAGGTTTTGACCAATCGTGTCTTTCTTCTTCGATTTTCAGTGTACCTTCCAGACTGACCAATAAAGTAAGAGGGTGTGGCTTGGTTATTTCATGAAAGGTCTCGAACTTTCCCCGAGGGTATAAAAACTGCTGATTTTCTTGTCTCTCGGCCACTTGATTAACATCTAACCCAGTGTATGGACATGTAGCAGGAGGCGGGAGGCGCCTCTTTCATCAGGCAGCAGTTCTTCCATAACGTAATGACCCCGTAACATCTTTATTTCTTGCCAGCTCAGCAGTTTAACCCGCGGGAAAGGTCTGAAACCTTTACTAGGTAACCTACCTTTCTGTAATGGAAATTTTGCCGGATTATGTAACGTCAGACTTCAACTCTCGTGGGCCCATCTATAATTGTTCTGTACAGGGCTCCTTCCAAACCTTTCGTTAGGGTCGTCATTTGTTCTAATTAGTGTACATTCTGAGATTTTGAGTTGCCCGGGAATGCAACCAGTGACTATTTACTCACGAGTTACCAAGGGATTTTCCAGCTATCTTGCATCATTCTATTCATAACTCATACTGTCGCAACCGGGCGAGTTGGCCGTGCGATTAGGAGCGCGCAGCTGTGAGCTTGCATCCGGGAGATAGTGGGTTCGAATCCCACTGTCGGCAGCCCTGAAGATGGTTTTCTGTAGTTTTCCATTTTCTTCCAGGCAAGTGCTGGGGTTGTACCTTAATTACCGCCACGGCTGCTTCCTTCCAACTCCTAGCCCTTTCCTATCCCATCGTCGCCATAAGACCTATCTGTGTCGGTGCGACGTAAAGCCACTAGCATATTGTCGCTGATAAGGTCGAGGTCAGGTAGGAATGAAAAGAAAGTGGGAGTCAGTTTTCGCAGGAGTGAACATTGCCGTATATGAATGATTCGGATGTGAGTGGGTAGGCCCGTGTTACAATTAAAAAAAAAAAAAAAAAAAAGCACGAATAATCGTAAATAACCTGAAAGTTGAGGTGAATTGAAGAATGTTTGTGTTACGCTGGGTCCTTATTCCCTTTTCGAGAATTCGCAGCAAAATAAAAATGTGCTAAATTTGTACACCCATCTGAATTATTATTATTATATGGTGTAGTACAGAGTGATTAGATATGGTTTAATCCGGCACGTGGGGTTTTTCCTATGGGTGAGCTTCCCGCTCGTTCGCCGCGTGCGAGAAGGGGATGACGTGGTATACCATTATAAGCTTTGATTCCTTAACACTGCCTTTGTTTTTTGTGCGCGCGCGCATCTCTGCTAGCTGACCTTGAGCACGAGTCTGATGTCACAGTCGTATTTCAGCTGCCCTCAAGTGTGTGTTTTTCTTAATTCTGTAATTATTCTAAAGGGGCATTATGATGCGTACGTTTTCAACGGCACAGCGTGTCTTTATGTACGATTCACATGTGTTAACTCAGTCAGCTCGTAGTAGTTCAAAGCCAATTTCAAGAAAGATTCCCGGGTGTCAACGTTCCAAGTCGTAAAACAGTCCATTAGCTACTGTCAGGAAACTGGAAATATTCAGCTTACAAAAAACAGAAACATGGCGGAGGGTTCTCATAGAAGTAAAACTGGATGACTTTGGCCATCGTTTGAAAAATTCTCGTAAAAATAATCACTTCGTCTTGCACAAGCGGGACTTTCGTTTCGCTCTGTGGAAAAGGTTACTTAAAGCCGTATAAGACAACTGTGGCATATGCTCTTCAACCACCGGGCGAGTTGGCCGTGCGCGTAGAGGCGCGCGGCTGTGAGCTTGCATCCGGGAGATTGTAGGTTCGAATCCCACTATCGGCAGCCCTGAAAATGGTTTTCCGTGGTTTCCCATTTTCACACCAGGCAAATGCTGGGGCTGTACCTTAATTAAGGCCACGGCCGCTTCCTTCCAACTCCTAAGCCTTTCCTATCCCATCGTCGCCATAAGACCTATCTGTGTCGGTGCGACGTAAATCCCCTAGCAAAAAAAAAAAAAAAATGTAGCTCTTCAACCAGGTGACTCGATTCGTAGCCGCACAGTTTGTGAGCGAAGCATGGGGAGCGTATAGCCTAGAAATGACAAATAGTCCTAGGTTTAATACTTCTCAGAAAGGGCCTGGTTCCACCTCCATGGTTATGCGTAGACAAAACAATCGTCACTTGAGTGCTGTTAAGGCTGATTTCGTACAAGTTCCCTCCTATTACACGAAAGTCGGTATAAGGTGTTCCATCATATGTGAAAGAATCATAGGACCATAAAAAAGAAAAGATTACGGTTGATTTCGTTCCTCATGTGAATACAATACTAAACGCTGTTTTTCAGAGAATTAACCGACAGGGAGCGTGATTTTGCAGTTTGTCACTACTCACACTGCAAATAATTCCATGAGAGGAACTCAAGACGTGTTTCCACAGAACACACTTATTAGTAGGGATTTGCGGCCCACTCGGTCCCCCGATTTGTCTACGATTATCTCTGAGGTAAATTAAAAATACCGTATACTAGACGAACACTCACGCCTTACAAGAAATGAAACATAATATTAGTCACGAAATTGCCGGGATTCTTCAACGTGAACTACAGCGAGTGATGAATAATTTCTTAACGTGGTGCCACAAAATTGTGTGCAGAATCAAGGCAGGCAGTTTCAACATCTCCTTTGACAGACTGGTAAGCAATGAACATCTTAAAATTGTTTGTGTTGCTCTTTTATGGTTCATCTTCCCACTATTGACATCGACCCGCACACGGCAACGAGCGCGCGCTCGCCCGTAGTAAAAATATCGCGCTTCAGAGTAAAGCATATCTGATCACCGTGTATGTCTGTAATATGTTTTTAGAATGATTTTTGTGGGACGTCATGCCGGGTGGCATAATTTGTAGCCTCTCATCAAGGGGGACCGTGGTTTGAATTCTTTCCAGTGCACGTTGATTCTTGATATGAAAAGGTACGTCCATTAGATGCGGATTCCGTGTAGAAGTAGAGGTCCCGGGGTTATGATCAAGATATCAGCAGTGACGTAAACCTAAAATGTTACTTCCTCCTTACTTCTGATATCCTACTACTAAATGGTCAGCATAGTCGTCTTCGATTCAGGGGGTTTTAATTTCCTTGGCTCGTAAACCAAGTGTTCTGCTGTCCGCAATATCCCTGCAACTCATACATCAGATACAATACTCTCCTCTACCATTGAAATGAAATGGCGTATGGCTTTTAGTGCCGGGAGTGTCCGAGGACAAGTTCGGCATGCCAGGTGCAGGAATTTTGAATTGACGTCCGTAGGCGACCTGCGTGTCATGAGGATGGAATGATGATGAAGACGACACATACACCCAGCCCCCGTGCCAGCGAAATTAACCAATTATGGATTACATTTCCGACCCTGCCGGGAATCGAGCCCGGAACCCCTGTGACCAAAAGCCAGCACACTAACCATTTAGCCATGGAGGTGGACTCCTCTACCATTATACATGACAGATGCCACCCGCCCTCATTGGAGGATCAGCCTTGCAAGAGCTGCACCAGGCTAGCAACGGCCACAGAAAATTATTTATCTACTTTCTTTAAGACTTTATCTCCTGGCCTAACATTTCCTGTTTCACCTGACTGTATTACAACTGGCAGTTAATATAAGGCATGCGAACTACACGTAGTGAGGCACTATCAACTACATCAACAATACATTAACCTCGAAGTGGGATGGATTCATACTTCGTAGTCTCAACAGGATTGTAATACTGTAATTCGTAACGAATGGAATGTACTAATTTTATCTTGTAGTACAAGTGGTGTCCACCTCTGTGATGTAGTGGTTAATGTGATTAGCTACAACTCCTGGAGGCCCGGGTTCGCTTCCCAGCTCTGCCACGAAATTTGAAAAGTGGTACGAGGGCCGGAATGGAGTCCATTCAACGTCGGAAGGTCAACTAAATAGAGGGGGGTTCGATTCCCACCTCAGCCATCATCGAAGTGGTTTTCCGTGGTTTTCCACCTCTCCTCCAGACACGACCGCTTCCTGCCCCTGTACCTTCCAATCTTCCCATCCCTCCACAAGGCCTCGGCTCAGCATAGCAGGTTAGGCAGCCTGGGCGAGGTACCAGTCCTCCTCTCCAGTTGTATCCCTAAGACCAAAGTCTCACGCTCCAGGACACTGCCCTTGAGGCGGTAGAGGTGTCATCCCTCGCTGAGTCAGAGGGAAAAACCAACCCCTGACGGTAAAAGGATATGAAAGGAAGAACATAACAAGTGTTCATAACTTTTAATTCATGATTGCTGGTAACAACTCGGTGCTTCTGAAGGAACATGCTAATGTCCTCTCAAATACTAGCGGTCTTAGAAAATGTCGGAGTGCTGACGGGAAGACGGAAACAAACTCGACAACAGAAAATAAAACACAATGTTAAGAAAACATCATAAACCACTAGTTTTGTAGAAATGGTGTGTATATGACAATATTCTAACGCTTGAGTTTCTGAATAATAATAATAATAATAATAATAATAATAATAATAATAATAATAATAATAATAATAATAATAATAAAACAATTCCACTGCTGTTAACATTGTCACCACTGTAAGGGTATGGGGTAGTGACTTTTACGTCCAGTAGTATTTGCTTTCAAGAAATGTCCTTATTAGTCATAGTTTGTTATGGGGTGAGTGAATACGCGTTTTGCCACTGCGAAAGTAATTTTCGTTTCTATTTTTCCTAACTTCCTGCCGGAGAACTAAACCGGAATCCTTCTGAATGAACCAAAGATCTCTTTACTTTTTCGGGTAGGCAACCTTCTAACTGTGCGCTGAAGGCTGGTAGTAGTTTGGCGTTCCTGCCCTGTGCAGCTTGAATCTTGTATCGTTGGCAGACACAATGTCGTTCGTTCCGAACTCAGCTGAGGGGCCGTACAGGACACCACAGGCACACAGCGTCCCGCCCATCCTCGCCACTGTGAAACTTTGGCGAGTGGAGCTGCAATTACCCACATTCCTGGCCTTGTCATTGTGTGACCGTGCGTGGGAAGAGAGGAGAACAGCGCGCGACTTACTTTCCACGGCTCACAAGTCAGGCAGCATCGCGGAAATTCGCTTGCATTCCTGTCCTGGCTGGCTTGCATACTTCACTATTCATACCGACCTACATTCCCGCGACACGAAACATGGCATAATTATAATATTAATTGTAAGTTTAATGATGGAACTGCAGTATGAATATTGTCACCTAGGAACAGAGTTCTCTTTACAGTTCCGACTTCAGAGACACAGTGACCCGGCGAGTTGGCCGTGCGGTTAGGGGTGCGTAGCTGTGAGCTTGTATCCGCGAGATAGTGGGTTCGAACCACGCTGTTAGCAGGCCCGAAGATGGTTTTCTGTGGCTTCCCATTTTCAGACCATGCAAATGTTGGGGCTATACCTTAATTAAGGCGACGCCCAAGTCCTTCCCACTCCTAGGCCTTTCCTATCCAACCGTCGCCATAAGACCTGTCTGTGTCAGTGCGATGTAAAGAAAATTATAAAAAAGGAAGAAGAAGAAGACGGTGGATTATTCGCCGTTCTTCTGTGTCTGAGTAAGCAGGTTTCAGTCCTATTGATGGCAATACATTGTATGATGTATAAATGCGACAACTGGTTGTCGCTAGCTTCCAGTAAGTAGGTTGTCTGGTTCCTTAGCTGAATGGTTAGCGTAGTCCTCTTCGGTTCAGAGGGCACCGGGTTTGCTTCCCGTCCGGGTTGGCTATTTTAAGCTTAAATTGTTAATTCCCATGGTTCGGAGAACGGGTGCTTGTGCTGGCCCCTTACATCCTTGCAAACCACACCCAACACTATCCTCCATCACACCAACATGCAGTTTCTTATACACGGCAAATGCCGTCCACCCTCGTCGGAAGTTCTGCCTTAAAAGGGCCTGGAAATGGTCACACGAAATTGTTATTATTATACTTTTTATATGTACCCATTGATTATCACAACGAAGATATTTGGGAGCTAAACAGGGAGATCTGACACCAGATAACATTCCAGGCCTACATGTTATGCTACAAAATCTGGAATCTAGGAATCAAGTGGCTGTGTATGTGAAAAGTATATTGCGGGAAAAGAAGAGAGATCTAGATGCCTATGAGCTACAATAAAGGAGAAATGAAGGAAGCAGAATAAGAATAAGAAGGAGAAGAAGAAAAAGAAGAAGCTTCATGAACGACGCCCTCCTGAAGTTATGCGAGAGCGGTTCCGGGTCGGAGACATACGTTGTGGGAGAAGGGTGTGTGGTTTTTTGTGGGTAAGAGTCCCACACACTTTTGAAGTGCTGACCCTCATAAGCGTCTTATTGAAGACTAGCTGATGTACCCGTGCTTCGCTACGGGATTCTCAGAAAGACTGACTTTGTGGTTTCCCTAACCTAAAATTAACATAGGTCATTACAAAAACGTAAGTATGAATGTAGCGATTAAAAGCAATGCTATCATATAAAATACTCGATCAAATGGAAAGCCGCACGTTTTATCACTTTTAACGAACAGTGCTGCGGTTAGATTGCGGTGCCAGTCTAATAGTCCAAAGTTCCAGAGCTGGGATGACCAGGCCGCAGATTGCCATGAACACTCATCTGCCATTATTCCGCTAAATATGCACACTGTTCATTCCAATCAGTGCCTCGGAGTAGGGATTGAATAGCCGGAATGCTATGATGATCCAGTGTGTTACGTACCAGTAGTATCAGAAAATTGATAAACCAGGGGAAAGGCGTGCTAAAGAAGAAAGTTATCTAACTCCCCAGCTACTTCCCATCAATATTCAGACAGGCTGCTACACTCTGTACGACTGGGCGAGTTGACCGTGTGGTTAGCGGTGCGCGGCTGTGAGCTGGCATCCGAGAGGTAGTGGATTCCAACCCATTGTCGGCAGCGCTGAAGATGGTATTCAGTGGTTTCCCACTTTCACACCAGTCAAATTCTTGGCCTGTACCTTAATTAAGACCTAAGGCACTCCTAGCCCTTTCCTATCCCATCGTCGCCATAAAACCTATCTATGTCGGTGCGACGTAAATCAAATAAAAATACTCTGTACGCAGCACTAATCCTATCCACCGGAGATGAGGGGCAACAGAAGACACAAAGCACATCACGACAAACAATGGTCAATGTAATGTTACTGTTGATCAATGTTAAGAGCTTTCTATATTGTAGGCCTTCACATTTAGTTTTCTTTCGACTCTGTGATTTGTAAAATATTTTATACCATAAACTGTAGTTTCTTATTCTCCGACTTTACATACCGATTTTCATTAAATACTGTTTACCCATTTTCTCGTTACTCAATGCTGATATGGACTTAGTAACAAAAATCCAAATTCAAGAATATCTTTGTGATCATAGCCAGTACGGTAACAATGTATAAGATATGAATAATAGGAAATTTAATATTATATAACCTTAGTTATGTAGCATTCATCTATTACACCTCTAATAAGAAATATTTGAGACTTACATTTTAGGCCTTCCCCTAAACTACAATTTCACTCAGCGTGAATAAAATAATTTACAGCCTAGACTATAGCGACTTATTTCCTGACTTTGCATACCGATTTTCATCGAGATAGGACTACTAATAACAACAATATTTGAGAATTAAATTTTAGGCCTTCCCCTAAACTACCATTTTCTCAGCGTGAATACAATTATTGACAGCCTAGATTGTAGCAACTTATTCCCCAACTTTGTATACCCATTTTCTTTAAAATACGACCACTAATAACATAAATAGTCGAGAATTCGATTTTAGGCCTTCCCCTAAACTACCATTTCACTCAGCGTGAGTAAAATGATTTATAGCCTAGATTTTAGAGGCTCATCCCCCGACTTCACATACCGATTTTCATTAGACCACTAATAACATAAATAGTTGAGAATTCAATTTTAGGCCTTCCCCTAAACTACAATTTCACTCAGCATGAGTAAAATGATTTATAGCCTAGATTGTAGAGGCTCATCCCCCGACTTCACATACCGATTTTCATTAAATTCTCTTCAACCGTTTTCTCGTGATGCGTGTACAGACAGACAGACAGACAGACAGACAGACAGACAGACAGACAGACAGACAGACAGACAGACAGACAGACAGACAGACAGACAGACAGACAGACAGACAGACAGACAGACAGACAGACAGACAGACAGACAGACAGACATTACGGAAAAGTAAAAAGTGCATTTTCTTGTTACTATGGACATGACCGATACAGAAATACCATTATTTTCAAATTCTGAGCAATGTACAGACAAAACTCTTATTTTATATAGGATATAGATTTTTCACATTCCCTAGTTAAACAAATACTATATTGGTGCCTGGGATAAAATTTTAATCGCCAGGTAACTTTTGAAATCTTTAGCAAATAAAGGGACACTATGTAGCACATGAAAGTCACTAACACGTTCTCAGAGGCCGTCATATACAGGCAAAGGAGGCATGCATTGAGCTTAGAATGTGTCTCAAACTTCTTCGCCAGTATGAGCCACTCGCCGAAACATATCGGCTCATGTAATGAACCTACGTGCGATTGAGAATATTTTCTCAACTTAAATATTTTCAAGTGGAGAAAATTTAATTTTAAATGTTGCTTTTAGTATGTACAAGATTTTTAGATTATATAATCAAATAATATAATTTAAATCACGGGTTCCGACTCCTTGGCTAACTGCTCAGTGTTGAAGTCTTCGGTTCAAAGGGTCCCAGGTTCGATTCCCGACCGGATCAGAGCTTTTAATCGCGTCTCATTAATTCCTCTGGCTCGGGGACTGCCAGTTTGTGTTTGTCCCACCACTCTTCTCCTCATAACGCATAACACATCACACAACCAACCACCACAGAAACAACATCACTTCACATAAGGTTGGCATCAGGAAGAACATCCGGCCGTAAAACAGGGCCAAATCCACATGTACGATACATTTCGCACCCGCGACCCCACAGGCAAAGGGGTAGAAGAAGATTATAAAACACGGTAAAAGAAAACAATGTATTATTTATCTTGAAACGGTTTCCAGTTTCCATGGTATTGCCCCAGTTTCGATTTCTTCTGGAAGCAAAAATTATACGGCTCACACATAACAACAAAGTATTTAAAGATACACTGTTAGCACCGTTAAAAGGACATACCTTTCGAATACCTTCCACAACAATACTAAAGATGAATACCACTTACGGTAGGGAGCAGGAAAAGTGATAATAAACTTCGTCGCGAATGTGGGGCCTTTGCCTGCCAAGACGACTGCTGCCATGCCAGATGGTCCGAATGTCAGACTTGTAACATCCTAAGCCATATTGCTTGGCTTTTTCACCCGCGTCCTTAGTCTCATACACGAAAATGTTCCTTAGTTGGTGACGAGACTGGCGCAACACCTTTCCAGTCCTCAGTCCTCAGCTGAAAGCCTTGGACGAACCGGGAATCAAATCCGAGCTTCCAGGTAAGGGATAGAGGCAAACCTCACGGCGTGATGATGGCAAATGAAAGAAAGTTACATAAAAATAGCTGGACTGAGTAGCCCAGACTGTTGAGGTGCTGGCCTTCTGATCCCAACTTCGTGGGTTATATTCTGGATCAGTGCGGTGGTATTTGAAGGTGCTCAGCCTCGTGTCGGTAATTTTACTGTCACGTAAAATAACTCCTCCTTGACAACATTCCCGCACCTTGGCTTCTCCGAAAACTGTGAAAAGTAGTTAATGGGATGTGAAACCAATAATATTACAATATTAAACACACTAATAAGAATAATAATACCAGACTTCTGCGAAATTTTCAGATACTGTTAGAAATGTTATGGCCATATTAAAAGAATGTACAATGAAAGGCTTACTAAAAAGATATTTAATTATGCCTCCTCAGTAAATATCAGGAATAATTGGGTGATCGTCCGACTCGTTGGCTGAATGGTCAGCGTACTGGCCTTCGGTTCAGAGGGTCCGGGGATCGCTTCCTGCTCAGGTCGGGGATTTTAACCTTAATTGGTTAATTCCAGTGGCCTGAGGGCTGGGTGTTTGTGCTGTCCTCAACATCTTTGCAACTCACACACCACACATAACACTATCCTCCACCGCAAAAACACGCAGCTACCTACATATGGCAGATGCCACCCACCGACGTCGGAGGGTCTGCCGTACAAGGGCTGCAGTCCGGTAGAAATAGCCACACGAAAATTATTATTATTATTGGGTGATCGAAACTGAAAAAAGACCTTCAAGAAATCAGCATAACAGGTGAAATTATATGTGACAGGCCTAGCTTTAGAGCGTTAGTGAACAACTATCAATTTGCTAAAAGAAATCTAAGATGAGAACCACGAACGGAAGAAGGAAAGAAAAACACATAGAATGGTGAGATTCTGGGAGGAGAGAAAGCATCGTCAGCTAAATAAGTTCAATCGCGCTCATTAGTTCGCAATGTTCACAATGTTTTGAAATAGATTAATAATAATAATAATAATAATAATAATAATAATAATAATAATAATAATAATAATAATAATAATAATAATAATAATAAAAAAATCTTCATTATAGACAGTTATGCCTTTCAGCGTTCAGTCTGCAAGCTTATAATAATAATAATAATAATAATAATAATAATAATAATAATAATAATAATAATAATAACGAACTTTGACAGACCAACATAGGGAGGCTAGAAGTCAAAATATGAAGAGGTTTTGGGAGCAGAAGAGACAGAAGCCGAGAAGCAGAAGCGTGGTCCACAGAAGGCCAAAACGAATGTTAAAAAGAAATTAAAATAAAGCAGACAATTAAAACTACAATGTATTATAAACCATCGGGGTCCGAATAGAACAAGAGTTGACCGGCCCAGAGAAGTCAGGAAGGAGATTGGAAAGTGAGGTGTCTGACGCAAGTATATATATATATTAAAAAAATAACCAGTAGGTTAGGGATCAAGTGGTCACCAACGCAAGCTCGCAAGTTGAGAGATTTGGGATTTTCCCTTTTAATCCCGTCTTACAATAGGCAGAAGATACTGAGAATGTCTTCAACCACTGCCCCCTTCACCTCCCCACAGAGGGAGAAGCGATTTTCCCCAGAAACTTCTCTTCTATCAGGAAATGCCATAAACTTAGAGTTATCAATACTTCTATGAATCTGCTACATGACCTATCCAGAACACTTGAAAAGTTTAGAGGCGTCAGAAAAGACTCTGGAAGTAAAGGTTATGGTTATGACAGAGGTATCTATTCAGTGCTGCTCCTTGCTGGTAGTGAGTACTCGGTAATTTATGGTCCGCTGCAAGCGTACTATCGATAGATACACAACAATTTACTGTCTTCAGGCTGTGTTTTTAAGGGCACTTTGACGTTGTCAAATATATGGCGTCGTTTGACTCACATAGAACCCTTTCATATCACTAAACTGAATGTCTCCAGACTAGATTATGGCAAACTGCAGAAAGGATTAAATCATAGCTCAAGGTATGCCAACATTTGAATGTAAACACATGCATGTACATGTTGTACCCTGTTTATGGCATCACCTTATGGGTGCGATATATACGTAAGAAGTACATTCTACGTAAGTATGCATATATACGTACTATATAAGTACATACAGTATATATTTATAGGCCTACAGTAAAATCGGACTGAGTGTCTAAGACGGAAGAACGTTGGCCTACTAAGCCCAGGTTGGCGGGTTCGATCTTGGCTCCTTGGCTGAATGGTCAGCGTATTAACCTTCGGTTCATAGGACGCTGGGTTTGATTTCCAGTCGGGTCAGTGGTTTTAACGTTTATTGATTATTTCCTCTGGTTCGGTGATTGGGTATTCATGTCGATTTCAACATTATATATCATCCTAATATGATCATAGACGCACAGGTCGTCCATGGGCATAAGTTAACCGTGCGGTTAGGGGCCCGCGGCTGTGAGCTTGCATCCGGGAGACAGTGGGTTCGAATTCCACTGTCGGCAGCCCTGAAGATGGTTTTCCGTGGTTTCCCATTTTCACAACAGGCAAATGCTGGGGCTGTGCCTTAATTAAGGCCACGGCCGCTTCATTCCAAGTCCTAGGCCTTTCCTATCCCGTCGTCGCCATAAGACCTATCTGTGTCGGTGCGACGTAAAGCCACTAGCAAAAAAAAAAGAATGTGTTCATGCGTCGTGAAACCACTGGCAGAAAAGAAACTCGTTAATAACTTTCTCACCCTTCATCCGTTTACGATGTTAAACATACTCCACGTGCTCAGTCACGATGCTTTACTAAACGTTCCCGCATTCCCACTTCTGGGACTCAACAGGAAGAAGGCAACTTGCGCATGCTGTTCTTTCATTTTCTTATTAAGAACAATATGATTACTGTTCCGGGGTTTATCGTGGACCGCAGAGGTGAAAGAAGGTGCCGGGATGAATGGGTCTAACTACAATGCCAAGAAAATAATTTAAAACTTAAACTGAATGTTATATTTTCTTAAATTCAACCTTAGCAAATTTTCATATCAATGAAACATCAGGTACAATGACACATTTTAGACAAGACAAGAGAATTCAAAATTTCGTGATAGTTTAAAAATCTGGGCTTCAAGCCCCTCGCTTTACAATTTATGAGCTCCTAGATCAAATTTACAAAAGAGCACAAATTTACTCAAGGGCAGAAATCCCTCAATACATGGAGCACTTGCTCCCAACTTACAATATCAAGCCTCCCAAAGGCGTTTTTACAACACTTGAAAAGAGCTAACGTGCTCTCAGTTTTCCAAAAGAACAGGTTAAGAAAATGGCCCGAATCACAAATTGATTGGAGGCGTGTACTTGCACTTCTAGATATGAATTCTTAAAACCTAAAGGGCACTAAGCCGATGAAACAGGGGCTGTTCCCAAACTATGGAGGTGACTCGTATAAGAATACATTACAGAAAGGAAGAAAGCCAGTTACAAAAACGTAGTCACTTCAAACCAATATGAAGGGTAGCTCGAGAGGGTACATCACTCTCTATCCCCGATTTATAGTTAAAGATTTTATGAAGTTTTACATTAGCCGGCAGAAAGTTACATTTTTAGGAAAACTAGGTTACATAGTTAATGATTCGGACCTTTCCCTCAGGTTAAATTAAACTGCGGAGCTAGCGAGATTTAAAGATGTTATGTGGCCATTACCTTGTCGGTGTACTGCTGCCTGATGAAAGAGGCGCCGCCCGCCTCCTGCTTTGACACACACACTAGGTCAGATGAACGTCAATTGGCCAAGAGACGTGAAAATACGCAGTTTATAAACCCTCAGGGAAAGTTCATTCAGGATTAAACTAGCCACACCCTCTCACTTTTATTGGTGAATTTAAAAGTTACATTGACAATCGAAGAAGAGGAAGAAAACGGTGATTGGTAGAAAATTAATTACAGAAATTAGGGATTGGCTAGATTCAAAACTGGCGGAAATAAAAAAACGAAATATTGCCAACCCAAAAACAAATGAACATCAATTAGAAAAATAACTTATGAATACGAAACTTCTTTAACATTTTAGACGTTGTTTTGAAAGCATATGATCATAGGTTTGATGTCATAATTTTAACAGAAAATTGGTCACTGAGTAATGTTAATATAAGTAACCATGCCTTGTATAGACCTAAATCTTATTACAATGAGGGTTCAGTTAACAAATGTGATGGTGTTGTATTAATGGTAAAAAATGGTTTGGAGCACGAAATGGAAATTATTGAGTATGAAGACTTTAAATTTTTCAGAGTAGTAATTAACTATGACAACAAGAAAGTAGCTATTACAGGAGTATATCGGTCACATGAATATCACAAACAGCAGTTTCTCAGTGCGTTAGATCATTATATCCAAGATAGATGCCATGTTGTAACCGAACTGATAATAGGGGACACAAATATAGACCTTTTAAATGAACACGACTGTGACGAATATCTCAACATGGTGCAAGAAAGTAATTTTCAGTCCTTAATAAATAATCCTACTAGAGTATCTGGTACAAGTAAATCCTGTATTGATCACGCTTTGATTAAAAGTAGGTTGAGAAACGACGACATTCTGTCTATCATCTCTCAAAGTAAAATTTCAGATCATTATCCTATAATAGTAAGTTTCAACATTCAAAATGCCTCAGTCCCTAATAATATACCCAATTTTCGACGTAATTTTAAAATAGATAATTTTGAGCTTAAGAATCATTTAAGTAAAATAAATTGGGGATATATCTTGAACAGCAGAGATTTAGATACCAAACTTGATAAATTCGTGAATACGATTAAAAGCTGCATGAGCCTGTCCACTGTTAAATTGAAAACAAAGGAAGTTAAAAGAACAGAATGGATTTCTTACGGTTTGTTGCAATCTATTCACACAAGAGACCGACTTTATCAACAATACTTAAAAAATAAGGATAACTTGGAAATTAAAGAACAGTACAGGAAATATAGGAACAAACTAAATGGTCTAATTATGAAAACGAAAACTGAGTACTATAGGAATCTGATCAATCGCAATTCAAGTAACCTGGGCAAGGTCTGGGGCATAGTCAATGAAATAACACAAAGGTCAGTTAGAAAAGAAGAAATCAAGGAAATCAGATATAAAGGTGAAATCTGTAAAGATGGCATAAATATTTCTAATATATTTAACAATTATTTCATTAACGAAACCACTGAGAAAGCAAAGCATCACAGACAGATTTCCGACTCCACATTAAATATCGCTCGCAACCCTCATACTTGCTTCCTTGCACCGGTAACAGAATACGATCTGAAGAGATGTTTGAGTGAAGTACATGAAAACAAAGCTGTAGGAATACAGTATTTCGGCTCGAATTATTAAAGAAAATATAGTCATTAAAGGAACCGTTGCTGAATATTATCAAATGATTCCTTCACCTTAGGTCACTTTCCAAAGCAGCTTAAAACAACAATAGTAAAACCTCTTCACAAGTCTGGAAATATTTATGACATTAGAAATTACAGACCCATTTCGATAACTACAACAATATCAAAAATATTCGAGAAATGCTAAAGAACAATATTTTACAATTTTTAGAAAAACACCAAATACTTTCGCCCAGACAATTTGGATTCATTAAAAATCTCGGAACGACTGATGCTATATCCACCTTAACAAAGAGAATATATGAAAATCCTAATTCTTCTGTGCTCTCCACAGGGATATTTCTCGACATTGAAAAGGCATTCGATAGTGTCTCACACCGCTTGCTCCTCCAGAAATTGGAAAAATACGGCTTTAGGGGTAATGTGCTGGATTTGCTTGAGAGTTACTTGACAGATCGAATACAGTATGTCAAAATTAATCAACATGTAAGTACACCGATGAAAATAATAAAGGGTGTCCCACAAGGCACTGTATTAGGTCCACTATTGTTTATTCTATTTATTAATGATCTAGAGAAAACAATAGCAAATATCGAACATACGCACATCTTAACATATGCAGATGATACAGTCATTTATGTAGAGGGTGATAGCTGGAATCTCGTCAGACAGAGAGCAAGTCGAGCACTGCTTAAAGTTAAAGCATAGTTAGATAATAATAAATTATTTTTAAACATCAAAAAGACAAAATTTATGAATTTTTCAGTAATAGATACACGGAACGATTTTAATGAATTAACTTTACACAACATCAACTGTAAATTTAATTGTAACTGCTACAAAATTTATAAAGTAAGTAAAGTATTTGGGATTATTAATTGATTCGAACATGAAATGGAAAATTCACATTACCGATTTGAGAAAGAAAGTCAGAAGAGCTGTTTATATATTTCACAATTTAAAATACATATCCAGTACGAAATTGTTTAGAGAGGTTTATTTCGCTTTAGTTCAGTCATTTCTTAGCTACGGAATATTAGCATGGGGAGGAGCCTACAAGAATGTTATCAATAAAATACAGGTTGTTCAAAACCTTATATTACCAATAATGTACCAAAAAGGAAGACTAAACCCAAGTAGTCAATTATATGCTGAAGCAAATATATTTAATATAAAACAGCTCTATGCCCTTGAAATATACAAATATATTAACAAAAACAAAAATATAATTGAGAACATTAAACATGAATATTCAACACGCAGTAAGATGAACCACCGTTGTATGTTATACAAACCCAAACTTAGCATAACAAAGCGCAATTTCTTGTACTTCATTCCAAAATTCCTCAATGTCCTTTCCGGTTCTTTACAAACTACTTTATTAAGTCAGAAAATGAGTCTGAAGTGTCTTAAATCCATTGTCAGGGAAAATAAAACTGTTATTGAAGAAATCACTAAATGAGACCATCACGTCACCATATTACATTTCTATTCGATGCTCCACCATGTGCTGTTGATCATATCCATCATTCACTCATACCCATACTCGTACTTCAGGCATCATTTAAAAATATATTTCTCTCTATTAATATTCTAAATAACCACACACAAGGTTTCACCTTACGTGGTATTTTACTGGTATCTACTCCACTCTGTTGAGGTTGGTGTGATTTTGTTATGTATAATAATAATAATAATAATAATAATAATAATAATAATAATAATAATAATAATAATAATAATAATAATAATAATAATAATAATAATAATAATAATAATAAGTTATTTAATGTGTGCAAGAGAAAGTTAGAAGTTCAATTTATTTTAAGTATTAATATATTAAGAATAATACTACTACTTCTGTAATATACGTGGTTTAGTTACAAGATTAATTTTTCTCAAGTAATAATGTTATTAGAAGAGTTATGTATATAAGAAACAGAGTCCTGTAAATATGTAGACTACATACTGTAATGAGTGAATAAATACTACTACTAGTACTACTACTACTACTACTGAAAGAGTAAATTTGCATTTCGAGGAGCGAGCG